>NC_090807.1:45374978-45674978 GCF_036512215.1 Solanum lycopersicum
GTCAGAATATGACAATCTGATGTAACATATACGAGGGACGTGACAATCCAATCCAAGTTATCTTATCGGAACGTGTCAATTCAATCCCCATTTATACACCATAATCACAACCCCAAGTATATCATCAAGATCACAAATTTACATCATGTTTTTATGGCTATATTTTAAATCTATCTCAATTTTAACAATGTGATCAACATTGCAACATTAATATACATACAAGTATAATAATGAAGCACGAACATGCATAGATCACAAAATCATGAAGTCACAACCATCCTCTAAGAATTACCATCCTATTCTTAGTTACATAGATGAACAAACTCAACCCTACTTTTTTAGGGTTCGTCATTAGGGTTTTTAAACCTAAATTGCTAAAATTCATGAACTTATTACTTTGATGAGTCAAATTTAGCATAGACCGATCTTTATTATCTTCTACTGTATACCCTTGTTTAATGAAATAATTCTACTCAATAAATAACTTAGAACAATTGATCAATCATCAATTTGCTACATCAAGCACTAATCCGAGGCACAGTGCAAACCTATATCTTTTTCCATGGAATTTACTTGAAGAAAGTCCACACATATCGCTTATGGTTAATTTCATATATTACACGATAAGGACGGAGTCTGGAGTTTGTCCGAGAGGAAGGCCGCTATAGCGGCCTGCATCCCACTGTAGTGGGTCGTTGTAGCCGGATGGACCTAACTAGTAGCTTGGCTCCATTTTTTCCAGAAATTTTATCTTTCATTTTAGGCTTCCCGACATTGTATATACTGTCCTAACTTAACTTATTTCTCATGGGGTCTCTCAAATGGCTGGTAAAAATGACGATAATTCACCTTTTACCCTGTTTCCTTATATCGTTAGTTGGGAGAGACATTATGATTATTGCACTACCGGGTTCTGCTGTGAGAGGGAGCTGGTATTACATTAGGTAGAGGAGAAATCTCTTGCTATCTATGCTCGTTTGGTCGAGTTTGGGTGGCTACCGCTGACTGAGGCTCCCCAAGATGCCCACTATAAATGGGGGAGGGATTTCTATGACATTTTCCACACTATAAGCTGGGATGACCCTCACCCAATCATTCATGTTCGGGTAGTCAATGTTCCCCTGAACGCCACTACTATTAATGAGGTGTTGGAGGTACCAGAGTTCCCAAACCTGCAGTACGAGGCCAAACTCAGGGAGATGGATCTAGAGTGACTACGGGACACTATTTTGGATCCTGCAAAATGGGAGGAGGTTACTTAGCTACCGTAGAGGGCCTTGCTAGTGCTTATTGGTCACCATATGCAAAGATGTGGCTACACCTGGTATCTAGGAGGATAGGCCTGTCGAGTGGAAAGTTTTTTCTCGGGTCAACAAGAAGGTGTTCTTCCTTCCTGGTCTTATCACTGCCCTATGCAACCGCGCAGGAGTGCCATTGTTTGACGTTTATGAGGTATTACACATGGATCACCCTATTCACCCTCTTTTGGTTCGTACATATTCTACTTCTAAGTGAAAGAAGAGGAGGACGAGCAACGTTAGCAGCAGCAGGACGTCCACAGGTTCTGACGATGAGGACCCACTCTTAGGTGCACGATCGAAATGGATCCGAAAACAGTGTAGTAGAATATAGTTAGCGCCTATGCAACTGCACCTTGGTTCCACCCAGCACTGACCCAGAGATAGAGTTGCTATGTTGCAAGCTGTGCCATGAGAGGAAGGCGAAACAAGCGAGGGATCATATGATGATTCAACTTTGAAAGGCGATGAGGACTATTTTTACTTGTCTCGCTATGGGGAAGGAATTTCCTATAGCGGGGAAAGAGTACTACGTTCAATTTTTGGAGCTCAGGGAGGATGAGACCGGCCTAGTCCCCTAGAGGAGTTAAATTATGACACTGACACCTCTTTGTTTGAGGATTTTTGAATTTTCTCTCCTTCGTCCTTTCTTAGACGTGAATTCTAGGACAACTAAAGTTCTGTAGTGCGTGGACGTTTGTTTTAGGCTGTTTGAAGCAGCCCATTGTTTAATTCTTAATCCCTTTTAATACAATTGTTGTTTAACACTGGTTTGTGAGTTGCATGGATTGGTTCAGATATATTCCGGGTTTACTGTCTATCCATTCTCTTTATATCCCCTTGGGATATATACCAATTGGAACCTTGCATTTCTAATTGACTTGTTGGTGTTCTTGGTCTTATACACAATGTCATTTTACACCGTCAAGATACAAATTGGAATAGAGAGATACACTCAACTCATACCACAAGTGACGCTTCGCACAAAAGGAGTAAAAAAGTGGAACAACTTCCTAGAATGCTTCCTAGCCTCTTGTATATTAAATGTGGATGTCAACAACACCAATCTACAAAGTCAAATGACATTTTGCTCTTTTACAAGGAGGCCGATAATCTAGGCTTTAATACAAATTTGTCACGACCCAACCCACCGGACCGTGCGGGCACCCACTCTAAAACTTATGTAGGAGAACCCTCATATCACAATAGAGAAACATGCGGAAATTAAAGAAGACGATAAACAAGTTAAGGAGATATAATAAATAACAATTTTTAATTACACTCTTTGTTAAACTTTAAAGTAATTAAAACCCCCCAGGGATGTAGTCTAATAGGTACAAGAGCCAATAATAGTACATTCTGGTTAATGCATAATTATAGAACACAACTCCTACCATACCAAAACGTGGAAATCCAGTCCAATATATATGTGGGAACGTGGAAATCCAATCCAAGTTAGCTTTCCGGAATATGGAAATTCAATCCCCATCCACACACCACAATCACAATCCCAAGAACTTCATCGAGATCATACATTTACATCATGATTTCATGACTATATTATTCATCTATCTCAATTTCAATAATGTGATCAATATTGCAACATTCATATACATACAAATATCATAATGAAGCAAGAACATGCATATATCTCACAATCATGAAGTCAAAACCGCCCTCTACGAATTTCCCATCCTATTCTTAATTACAAAAAAGACCAAACTCAACCTTACTTCTTCTTCTTCATTTTATTAGGGTTTTTAAACCTAAATTGTTAAAATTCATCAACTTACTACTTCGATAGGTCAAACGTAGGATAGAGCTAAGTTTATTCTCTTCTATCGGATGTCCTTGTTTAATGAAGGAATTGTACTCAAGAAATAACTAAGAACACTTCATGAATCATCAATTTTATACATCATGAACTAACCCTAGACACGTTGCAAACCTATAACTTTTTCCATGAAATTTACTTGGTGCACAAAGGTGAACACATGTCTCTTATTATTTATTTCATGTATAACACAATACGCATGGATTTAACTCAATGCATTAAAAACCTAACCTACTTGGGCATCAAGAAATTGCATAGAGTTTTGATGTCTTTTTCTAAATTTTTCGGATTCGCTACGGTGAATTTGACTAATATTTCGCAAGATTCCGCCAACCCCATGATAGAAAGCTCCTTTCCTTCTTTTCCAAGATTAGAATAACTTTTTTGGGCTTTCTAGGGTAATTAACGACTTATAGGTTATTTTTGGAAAGATGAAAAATAAGATTTCCTCAAAATACGGAGTGTGCCTCACTGATCCCGCTTTAGCGGGATAAGTTGCCATTGCAGTGCCACCGCACCAACAACACATGTCCCGCTGTAGTAGGACAAGGTTCCAATTTTCAGCGCCTTTTTGCCCTTCGTAAATAACGACGATTCGGGTTGTTACAAATAATTCGTGTTTTGCGAAGGAATTTATCATCACGAAATTTAACAAATTACAATATCATATTATATTATTCTAAAAGTGGGAAGCTCCAAACTTCAAAGTTGAATTACCATTTTCCCTATATTAAAGTAAGATCTAATTAAATAGTAAATTCAACTTCATAGTTATATTTTATTTATGTAATATAGAATTAAAAGTCCAACCCTTTAATTTATTAGTTAATTATATCATTGTTAATTCCATAACTTTTTATTAATGAATGTCAATTTTATTCACCTATAAAAAAAATTCATTCGTACTCCAAAAAGTCTGAAGAAATCAAAATGTTGCAATGAACTCAATACATATTATAGGACGAATTAATTTAGATAATGAAAAGCCTATATGGTCATACTCCAATATGAGCACATAAAAGTGTAAGAGATATTTCATAAATTCTATGACTTATTTAATAATGTTATTATTTTTTCCACTATTTTTAGTTAGCTCCTAGAAGACAATTTTTTTTCATAATTTTTTGTCTCATTTTTCGTATTTTGTTTTAAATAAATTAGTTAAATATGTCCTTAAGGCATTTGGATATTTAACCATTCACTATACATACATACATATATACATGCATGCATGCATACATACATACATGTATGTGTATATATATATGTGTGTGTGTGTGTGTATATATATATCTATATATATATGTGTGTGTGTGTGTGTGTGTGAGTGTATATATATCTATATATATCGATATATATATATATACATACATACATACATACATACATACATATATATATATATATATATATATATATATATATAAATGTTTTAAACTCAATAGGTATCATATATAAATAATGGTATAAATACACTTCTAAATTAATTATTTATCCTTAGCTCAACTAATTATAATAATTAATAGTAGTAGATCCTAGAAGATATTGTTTAAATTAATTATCTTCGA
This sequence comes from Solanum lycopersicum, assembly GCF_036512215.1. Classification (NCBI taxonomy): domain Eukaryota; kingdom Viridiplantae; phylum Streptophyta; class Magnoliopsida; order Solanales; family Solanaceae; genus Solanum; species Solanum lycopersicum. The sequence goes on from NC_090807.1 coordinate 45,379,679, forward strand.
GTATAATAATAATTCTTAAAACACAAAATTAGGATAATTTTGAGTGAGACATAGTGAAATTCTTTTAAATAAATTAAATCGACTCAAATGATGAACGCCTGTAATTACACCAAATGGATGAAAAATATTATTTTAATCGATCATGTTCGAGTCAAATAACATGATTGCTCAAAACATTTTATCATGCATTGAAGTTCGGGTGAGACTTCATAGGTATTTTTCTATATTCGATATAATTACTCAACCAAACGTATTTCAACTAAATTATTTCTTTATTTAGATTATATTTGAATGGATGATATGTCGTGTAAATTAAGTTAAATAAATGTTATAAACACCTCTTACTACACAAAATTGATTAAAAAATATTTACTCAATAAATCATGTTTGATACAATTAGTTAAGTCAAATAATTATGTATATTCACCTATTTTTTTAAATTATATTTCAAATGTATAAGTAGGCCTATAAAATTGAATTAAATTGAACGATTCACACCCTAATTACACTAGAAAATTATTATCTACACTAGATATAATCACCAAACTCAATTTGTTTGAATTAATTTATTTTGGCCAAACTATTATCATCACACCCCAAAGCTACCCCCTAGACACGGACACGGGACTTAAGATCACGAGTGACCCCAAGCTAACACTGCTAGCATATCTTAAGGTGTCACAATCGGGGAACACCCCCTATAGGTAACCGGCATCGTCGTCCTCGAAGAGGACAAAGACTAGCCTCATAGCATTCATCGTTACATTTCATATGTCAAAAAGTGCACAAAATTTAGAATTATACATAGACCTCTCTCTTACTTTAGATATATCTATATGGAGTTTACTTAGACTCCTCACATAGGAAGCTTACATAGGGTTCTCGTTTAGTTAATATGATCAATATATACGAATTAGTCTAATCTTTTGTCTCACATTAAATCATCTAAACGAAGTACAATATTTGGGCATAGCCCTTACACAAGTACATATTGTCACTTAGGCTTACAACAAATGTCATTAAGAATGAGGAAGCAACACATGTCTTTTAGACTATGTCAATACTACTAGGGTAGATCATAAGGCACCATCCTTGGACTTGGAAGACTCACCACTACTTGGAGGAAGAAGTCCAAGTATCCTTGCAAAAGTGGCGTAGAAGCTCTTCATTGTCTGGGACCTACAATACTGGGGAAAAAAAGGAAGAAATATGGGTTAGTACCAAACGCATGTACTAAGTAGTGACTCCTATGCATAAAATCATTAATGCTTGAGAAGAGGCACACTTTAGTCAAAGTCATGCTTTATGTTCAATAACTCAACATGCACATATATGGAACAATATAAGTCAACCAAATATGCTATTAATCCAACACATAAGAAAACTAAAACAATATTTGTGCAATGCCAATAATTGAACCCCATAATCATATCCAAAGCTAAGCATCACATTAAGTCACTTAAAACATGCATACAACATAATCTCATACTTTATCATAACATGCTTGATTCATGAGTTCATATATGACTTGACTTACTTAACATGAAAAAACTTACTCATTCAAGAACCCTACTAAGATCATCCCTTAGGATCCCACATGTGCAATAAGTAAGAGAAGTCTCATACCCTCCCTCACCCTATGTAGTAACATTTAAGACAAGATCTGATAATAGTTCACATACTCGACTTATTCATTTACCATGTTAAATTAGGGAAAGAAGTGCAATCACCAATATGAGATCATGTGAGCTACAAGGAATCCAGTGTTCGCCTCCCACACCGAAAAGAGAGGGTTAATACTTGCCTAAGGTGTAAACAATGTTACATAGCTATGAAGGTGGATCCACTAAGCTATAGTCCTACTTGGGTACAAAGTTAAGGGTCAAGGATATTGTTACTAGAAACCTTGACTAACTAACGTGGAAGTTTCCATCATGAGAAAACACATATCGTGGGAATTCAAACTTAACAAATGTAAAGAAACCCATGTGGGAGGCCGGAGTTACTAAATGTGAGACCTCCAAATCATTTACATTCCCTTTCAGTGCTAAGCATTTTTTCCCATTAGTAATGATCATACTCATCATACAAGATCACATTAGTCTCCTCTACACGCCCTATGTGAACATCTCATCATAATATTTTATAGGTATTCATAGTGAGAACTATCCTTTCACTTTAGAAACCATATACAAGTGAATAAACCTTCCACTCAACTCTTTATAATCATCATCAGAAACAACTTTCAAAAATATAATAATAAAACCATAATATACTTGTGTACTTCATAACCATTTCAATATTCTAAGGTTAAGGATGAAGAATACTTGTTATCAACATCACAACAACACAATAGATGTAGAAGTAACTCATACTTCATAAATGCATTAAAAAAGAACCAATTTTCATACCTTCTTGCCCTTTCATTGCCTTCATACTTCAATTACCAAAAAATACATAGCCAGTGCATAATAAAGGTAAACCAAGAAGTAATTACATGATAAACATCAACATAGTTATCATCATATTTATCCTCCTCACAATTCACCATATCAATTTAAGGTTTTCATGAATTTGGTGAATGACATGGGTCCATGGGAATATTCAGTGAATAACATGTCTGAACATGAATATATCATGAAACAACATTAATTTAACACAATTCATTACAGTTGATCCATAATTTCATTTGGGGAAAGGAATACCAAGAGGGAAATAAATCATACCTTAATTTTGATAAAGCTACGAAATTGAAGTGAAAACTTGAGAAATCGGTCTTCTTCTCCATGCTCCAAATTGCTCTTCAATGGAGGTTGAGTAGAGAGAAATTTTAGATAGAAGTGAAAGGGATTTGGGGAATTAATTTGAATATGTAAAAATTAATTAAAAAACCCTAAAATAAATATATATCCTCACCTAAAATATTCAAAAGAACCCTCACTTAATTGGGTCTTTTTGTGAAGCCAAGTTGACTTAAAACGACGTGAACGAATCTGGGAAGTAATTGCGTGTCACGGGGGCAGATCCACATCTTTTTTCTGAAATTCTAGTCGAGATAGATACCCTCACGAAGTCCCGCGTAGAGAGGCAATTTTTGCCTACCAAGTATTTACTGCGCGACGCGTGGCAGCCTCTAGGTATTGGCTGCACACAGGCTACTTCTGCAGCCTGCTCGCCAAAGTTTGGGTCCTCCTCAAGAACCCTTTGGGTGGTCCTTGGTGAGTAATGACTTGACATTTGGACCCTATATACTATATTTTACCTACTTAAAGTCTTTTTTTACAATATTTAGACTTAATTTGGCACTCCCAAACCTTCACAAAACACAGGGACGTCTACTAGTTCAATTTCGCTAGTTTCAGGACGTCAAGGTCTTTCTTTGACATTTATGCTCTAATACCTCTAATTCAACTTTTTTACATTAGTATATGTCTGAAAACATAATTTCATTCATTATTTAAATGGTGAGGCTCTAGTCTAGTTCGTAAGACTTTTGGGGTGCTACATAAGCATACTAAACAAACTAAAATAAAGAAATATTGTGTGGAAGGAAAATCAACATGAAAAATTAAATGATGGGGAATACCCATAAACTATCTTAATATATGAAAACTGAGAGTTTAACAACAACTAAAAAGTCAAACTCAAATGGTAAAGCTGAAACTATGTCTGAAAATAGCTTCTAATTGACTAGAAGTGTTGTGAATGCCCCAACTAAATCTAGGAAAAACTGAAAATAAGACTCAAAGTAAAGAAACATGCATGTTGTCCTCAGAGAGTGATGGCTCACCACTAATGCTACTGAGGTTAAGATATGAAACCAATCTATGCGTGATCTGGAAGCATAGAACTTGAACTAACATTATGAGAAGATTTAGCATAGAGTATGCGGTAGTACTTGAAAAGTACAAAGCAGGGAGGATCGAATAAAGTTGAATAATAAAAATAACTTAACAAATTATAGTGAGCAATGATAATATCTGAAAATGATAAATATGCTAAACATGGTGAATATGAACTAACATAATGCAATGACCATGTTTATAACATGTCAAGTCTAAAATCTTTGTGTAACCGATAAAATGGTCAATGCCATAGAGTCTGACTGGACTTTTGGAGTTACTAATAACTAATGTAAAACATTATATGCTAAATGTGGAGTCCGTTGTATTCTTCCCTCCAAGAGGAGCCAATATACTCTGCCAGAAGCTAAAATGTAATGCCCAACAAATGGGACTTATCCTACGGGCCCCAAAGTTTTGGGACTTGAGGGTGTCTGATCCTAGTCCACTCGGTATTAAGCTTCTCCCAATTTATTATGTAATTAACAATATATGTGATTGAAATACAAAAATACTAGATAACTCAACTTGTGACATGCAAACTCTTAGAGTGCATCAATTTTAACTGATAATGTGACATTAGTGAATTGAAGCATGCATTTATATATGTAAAATAACTGGCCTAGAATGTATATTCATGAACTAAAAGAACTAAATAACTAAGGTTCTGAATATCATACAAGAAACTAAGCAACAATATCACAATTTGATTTGGATAATTCTAATAGCTAAAACCCCAACAATTCTTAACATTTAAGAAACCTTAAATTTAGATAGTATTAAGGGAATAAAGACTCTAACTGAAATCTAGCGGTCCAATGGGTTTAATGAACCCACCAGTGAAATCACACATACCCGGTGATAAAATTCACGGAGAAATCTTCCGATTTTGAGGCTGGAACTGATAAAAACTCGACGCATTCTTGAACTACAATTATTATTCTATATTTTCTCTTAGTTTGATGAACTTTGGGTGAATAATGAATTAGGATACTTTCTAATTATTTTACTAGGCTAATAGTAATGAAACCCACAAAGTTTAGAGTTAAACGACATAGTTTAGGGGTCCAAAACATGAGAAAAAGATCAAACAATCCATGACTTAAAATCTGTTGAAGCCTTCAACAAGACTGATCGATGGTCCCCATGGGTGATCCATGATCCATCCTCTCAGTCCGTCTCCCAACTTTAGAGGATAGGTTTTGGGGGGTCATGAAGGTCTTGACCTATAGACTTATCGACGGTCCTTTGACTAATCCACGATTTCTCATGTCAGTTTGTTGATCAACTTCACAGGATAGATTCTGGGAGAGGGCTACAGGCAGTCAACCACGGATGACCAAGATGGTGCGTGGGTCATCCTAAGATGCGTGGGTGGAAACGTGAGTTGCACTTGCAACTTCTGGAAATTTGCTGGTTCGATTTGTTTTTGGATATGAGGTGTTACAATTATGTTCTACGAAAGGTTCAATTTTTTGCAAAAAATAGTCGTGAATTTTACTTTAGAATAATATTTGTGGATATATCATTTACCTATAGGCAAATTATTTATCATTTTTAGAAAAAATATTTATTGAGCTATAATATTTTTTCCCCAAATAATTCAATGCCACTAAATGTGATTGCTACAACAAATTTTATCATGTGGCAAAAACATATGATCACCTTCAATTTTTTATAGGAATAAAGTTGTATTTATTTTGACAATTATTGTCATGATTATTTATAATTGTAACAAAAATGAAAAATAAGTTTTGTCAATTTCTGACTAAGATACTTCACGAATTCACAATTTTGTTGTTTTTAATAAGTAAGAGCTACAAATATTAAATGCATAGTTTAAATTTTATAGATATGAATACTTTGTGTTATAGTAAAATTCAATTTGAAAAGAATTGCACGAAGATACTTTTTTTTTCAAAATTTAAATTCATAGTAGATAATTTATTTTTCAAAATTTAATTTTTAATACTAAACTACATGATTAGAACTCAATTTTCAAATTTAAAATTTAATTCAAGTCAGAGAAGTCAACTTTTGAAAAAAGTTAGTGACACACCTTGATGATCCATGAGCTAGTCTCATTTGAAGCCCGTGACCAAAATCTAGCTTGGTCTTAGTAACCTGACTCCTAGAGTTTGGGGTGTCGTGAAATGGGCCGAAAAACATATCTGGTACCTTAAACCCAGCCTATTAGTAATTCATTTATAAATTTCGGCCAAAACTAGTAATGAACTAAACAAATATTGAATGGGTCAAGTCTTTTAAAACTGGGACAACTTTACTAGTAATCATAAACAAAGTAGCCAAATATAATTTTGTTTTTAGCTAAGATATTTTTGGTAAAAATATTTAAATTGTCCGACTACAAATTGTAAAATCATCAGACATTGCATATTTTGTGACCAAAAAATATTGTCATTTTAATAGCAAGTTAATTAAAGAAAATAAAATGATTGTCACTATTTGCTTATATTACTAGTGACAAAACCTAAGTTCTCGCTTATTACTTATATTATAAGTGACAAAAACTAAATTTATGAATATGTATAATATTTTGTATTTAAAGCTTACAATCTTCTACTACGAAATCTAATTAGTCAATTTTGTAACAACTCATTTTTTGTGACGAAACTTATTTGAATCCAAACTGTAACTAATTTTGATACAAATATAGTTTGTAAAAAACTGAAGGCATTATTAGTGACAATATTATGTGGAACTAATAACTTAAAACTCATCTGTAATGACATAATAAAAAGCGCCGAATCATCTTTTTATGGAAATTTTCCTGGAAAAGAAAAGATTAACCTACAAATTATAAGTTGCTTCACTAAAAGTATACTGATGTACCGTGGTTTCACGGTACTTTCAATACTTTTTCCTTACGTTTAGTGTGTGTCTAAGGCCTTTTTGTAGTAGTTTTGATGTATTTTTCTCTTAGTTTGCAGGAAAACTGTCTAGAATGAAAACACGGAACAACTGTGCTGATATTGCAGAAATGATGATTTACGGAGCCATCGACGGTCCGTTGGTGGCAACTGTCGTCTGAACAAAATGTTTTTGAAGGAAAATCGGGGAATTCTGACCAAGTGTGTTGATACGGAAGCTATCGACAGACCGTCATCTCCATGATGGACCGTCCTGCACATCCGTCATTGCTAAAAGAAAGTAGCCTAGTACCCGTCTTCAAAAGATTCTATGTTTGGAGAAACGAAAGCCATCGACGGACTGTCACGCACTCAACGAACCGTCATCCTTGTCCGTCGATGGTAACAATGAGTTGGAGAAGAAAGAAGCTGAAGAAGATTCTAACTGTGGAACGACAGGGAGGCGTCGATGGTCCGTCAGTCAGGTCGTCGACTCAGACGCATTTTTGGGAAGATTTTCCTTAAATATATTTTATTTTTATGTTAGGACTTCTTTATTATAAATATTTGTAAAAATCTCATTTTTGGGGTTAGACTTTTTTGGTATTTTTCACTTTTATTATCCTAGTTGTTGAACTTGAGATTTTGGGAAATATTCTACTTTCCGGAATCGTTTTCTGCAAGACTTTGATTTATTCAAGTAATTTTCTTTATTTTCTTCAATCTTATCAAAGTAAGTACATGAATTCTTGTCTAATCAATATGAATTGTGTAATTATGAACATGAGTAACTAAATCCATAGCTAGGGTTGTGGGAATATTGGGTAATTAACAAAGTAAAACTAGCTAAAATAACAATTCTTGAATACATTCTTGCATGTATTGATAATTCTTTCGTTTAGAAGTCTTTTTAATAAGTGCATGCGTTAGAACTCACCTTGGTTCTACTTGTCGGACCAAAAAGGTAGATAATAAGAAAAGAATTATCAATAAAGATTTAGTATACACTATCTAATAGGCTAGTGTCGATTAGTGTGAAGTAACAACTAAGTCATGCATCAATTATGATACTTAATATGAGGTAAAAGGTAAGGTTTAGTAAAGTACACACACGTAGCCAGACCAAGGGGTGGAGTGAAATTCACTAGTTGCCGGACCAAGGAATAAGGGATAGATAACTTACCACTTTGCATGCAAGATACTAGGACAGAGCTGTTATAGCCAGGGTTATGCGTTATGAACCTATAGGGAACACTTACACCCTAGTTTCTCTCATTATTTGATAAACATCAAATATTTGAACTAGCTACTTTTTTACTTAGATTTAATTAATTAATTTTGTTACACAAAATTCCCTCTTTAATTGTTTGTTTCCAGAAAAGACTTAACTAAATAGAAGTAATTTTAGATTAAAGTTAGTCTAAACAATTTTCCTCGTGGGATCAACCCCAACTTAACATTTGAGTTTTTTACTTGATACGACCGCTTCTACTTCTTTTTGAGAAGTAAATTAGAGCGTATAAAATTTTGGCGCGCTGCCAGGGGAAGTGGCTTTTAGATTAACTTTAAGCACATTACCGAAGTTTACAAGAATTTCCTAATTTTACTTTTTCTTTTTGTTTTTGTCTCTTGCAGATCCAAGTACATGGAGTAGCGGAGAACCCATACTCTCACCCGATCCCAAACTGAACCGTACACTATGCAAAGTGATCTGAAACCTGGGTAATCTTGAGGATGAGTTTGACCGGGAAATTCCACCACCGGTTGAAGTTCATGATCAATTATAAGCTCAAAATCGTGGGAAGGTGAAATAAGGAGGCAACCTCCCGCTCCACTCCCTCAAGTGTACCATAGGGGAAATGTAAACATCACTGACTCTGACGGTCCACTTGTCCCACCTCATCTACCATAGGGTCATACTTTTGTGGTAACTGGTAGTCTGATGCAAATGCTCACAACTAGAGGTTTGTTTTCGGAACTAATTTCTGAGGACCCACATTCTCTCATTGCTAAAGTGAGGTCGGTGTGTAAGAGTTGTGTGGGGAGGATTGATTTGAACATGTACGTCATTGGGTTAAGAGTATTCCCTCTCTCACTGACGGGAGATGCTGCTATATGGTTACCGAACTCCCCTACAACTCAATCTATACTTGAAATCAATTGAGGGTTCTGTTCTTCGCACATTACTACCGAGTGTCTAAGAAGCTAAAAAACAAAGATTGGGTGAACAAATTTGTGGCATTACCAAGAGATTCAGTCAGTAGTTCTTGGGATAGGTTCACCTCGTTTTTGAGAAGTGTCCCCAATCACCGCATCAATGATGAGTCGCTGAAAGAGTACTTCTATCAGGGACAAGATGATAATAATAAAGCAGTACTGGATAAGATAGCAGGTTGTTCTTATGGGGAGTGTCCTTATATTGAGATCACAAGAAGTTAGAGAAAATATCCTAAATTAATAAAGATTGGAGTACTAGTAAGTCAGATACTAGGAGAAACACTTTGGCAGTGCAATCCGTACACAACCCAACCACAGATGAGATTCATGAAGAAATGGATCAAATGAGAACTGAGCTTGGGTTGGTGTTGAAACACGTCACTAGGGGTGCAAAAAAGGTAAATGCGGTAAACCACTTTTCCAAACCACCACTGCCGACTGATGAGTATTATTATGAGGAGGACTCTTATGCGGTATATGAGTAGACGGGGTGGGTGGGTGGTATTCCAAACCAAACGCCCAAGGATCCAATCAGGAGAATTGGCACCAAGGTCAAGGAAATCAAGGTCAGAACTATGATAATTATAACTGAGAGGGTCATCATGTCCGAGATGGGAATTACAACCGTGTCAACAAATTCAATCGGGGTAAATATGGTAACAATATTGATAGGAGTGGGCCCTATATTCCACCTCATAATCTTTAAGTTACTCCTAGGGATGGTGGAGGCTGTATGGCGCGAGTTGAGGATATGTTACAGAAAATGATGAGGAGGTTTGATTCTAGTGATGAGCACACTAAAGATTTGAGGAGTGACTTAGAGAGTATTGGGAAAAAAGTTGATGCACATGCAATCTCGATCAAGAATCATGAGTTGCAAATGCCCCAATTGTCTTTGACTGTGAACCCATGCCAACCGGGCACTTTTCCTAGCAATACTGTCTAAAATCCGAAAAATGATGGACATTGTATGACAATCACAACTCGAGGTGGTAAGCAAACCATTGACCCACTGATGCCATCTGGTGATAAGAGGTGATGATGAGGTAATGGAGGTTAGTGGTTAGTTAGGAGACAAAACGGGGAAAGAAGATGATGTACCCCAAAAGGTGACCCTCATGCCTAGACCACCACCTCCATTTCCACAGAGGTTAGTGAAAAACACCGAGGATGGTAAATATCGGGGCTTTATCACTATGCTCAAACAAATTTCCATCAGTTTTCCTTTGATAGAAGATCTTAAACAAATGCCCTATTTTGCCAAGTTTATGAAAGATATGGTCACTAAGAAAAGATCGGTCCATTTTGAGGATGTTGATAGAATGAAGAATTGTAGTGCTATTGGTACAAGGTCTTTAGTGCAAAAGAAAGAAGATCCGGGTGCCTTCACTATTCCATGTTCGGGTTATTAAAATTTGCAAAAACATTATGTGATCTTGGGGCAAACATAAATCTCATGCCTCTCTCTATTTACAAGAAGTAGGGTTTGGGTGACGCAAATCCCACTGCGATACAACTACTGATGGCCGATCGAATAGTGAAGAGGCCAATTGGGATAATCCACGATGCATTAGTAAAGGTGGAGACATTCATATTTACGGCTGATGTTGTGATTCTAGATTGTGAGGTCAATTTTGAGGTGCCTATTATTCTTCGGAGGCCATACCTTGCTACGGGTAGAGCCTTGGTTGATATGGAGAAAGGGAAAATGAAATTTTGATTGAACAATGAAGAAGTGACTTTCAACATTTGTAGGTCCATGAGGCAGAGTGGTGAGATCCAATCCGTATCTACCATATCTTATAGAGTTGAAAAGTCATCTGAGGTACAAATAGAAGAGCGTCTGGGTGTAGAAGCACTAGTGACAGTGATCATGAATTTTCATAGTGAATGCATTGAAGAGTATGGGTCATTGGTCGCGACACTTGATCGAGGTGATGTTTGGTTTAAACCAAAGAAGTTGGAGTTATATATGAAGCATCGCGAGTATCCACCAGCAAAACCATTTATAGAGGAGGCTCCAAAAGTAGAACTTAAGGCCCTACCACCTCATTTGAGGTATGCATTCTTGGGAAAAGGTGACACTTTGATGGTAATTATTGCATCATATTTGACTGTGCATCAAGCTGAGAGTTTGGTGGAGGTGTTAAAAAGCTTCAAACGAGCTATTAGTTGAACTATTGCATATATTATTGGGATCCCTCCCGGGATTTTTTCACATAAAATCCAACTCATTCATGATCATAACCCAAGTATTGAGCACCAATCGCTGATAGTAGTTAGGTGTACCCTGTTTAGTGTGTAGATAAGAAAGGGGGAATGACTGTTGTCCCTAATGAGAAAAATGAGCTTGTCCCGATGAGACGGTGGCTTGATGGAGGGTGTGTATGGATTATCGGAAAAGAAAGAAAAAAAAATAAGAGTTCACCTTGATGAATAGTGGTTAAATAGGTTGAATGAGCTTGATGAATTTCGCTTGAAGGAATATGAAAGTTCATCCCTCTACAAAGACAAGATGAAGAAGTACCATGAACAAAAGATTGAGAAGCGCGATTTTTTAGTTTGGGATTTGGTGATTTTGTACAATTCTAGGTTGCACTTGTTTTCGAGTAAACTCAAGTGCAAATGGACTAGTCCCTATTTGATCACCCATGAGTTTGAGAACAAGGAGGGTGTAAGGTTCAAGGTGAACGGGCAGCGAATCAAAATCTATCTAGGGCATGCTGAAATGGCGAATGAAGTGATTGAGAAATACCATCTTGATGAAGTATGAGTAATCAAGAGTTGTCCATCGTGCCGCTACGTTAAATCTAGCGCTGATTGAGAGGCAACCCAATATGTATCCTCTAGCAAACTATAGGTTTTTTGTGATTTTCTATGCATAGTTACATTATATTTGCTTTTATTACTTATGTCACGTCTGAGTGTTCTTTTATTTTTCTTTAGAAGTGTTGGCTAGAGCCTAGAGTAGGGTCCGTGTTAAAAAAAAGTGTCCAGAAAACACAAAAAGATTATCTTAATGGGTGTTAAATGTGGTGGGACCAAATCATCAGAAATTTGCAGAAAATTGGTCTGGTGCACCCATCGACAGACCCATCCACTAATCGTCATCGCTTCGACAGACCGTTGCTAGGATCCGTTCCAAGTTATGTTCTTTAAATTTTTCTAAGTTAGGGCACTATCGACGGAGGGGTCAGCATGTTGATCGTCGGCGCTTTGATCCTTAGGTTTTCTTCATTAACCACCCTATTTCATATACTTTTATGCATTGGGGACAATTGCATGTCTTTTTGTTGGGGGTGGGGTAAATGGAAAGTGAGTGCTAGGTGAAGTCTGAGTAGCGCAACTCACGATCCTCTCTTGGGGTTTTCTTGCATGTGTTCTTTTTCCCTAAGAGACTTGTTATTTTATTGTTGAACCGGCATGTTGGTATCTTTCGTACATAGAATAGAAATGGGACCTGAAGAATGATGGCTAAACCAAATGATATCCTGATTTAAAGAAAATGCTGCATGACTAGGCATAGTAACTGATGAATGTGTGGCTCTAAGCATGACATGGAGATACACCACTGCATGACCCTAAATTTAAAACTCAACTCGAACTAGGTGTCTGATAATCTGGTAGAGTAATGAGATGTCAAGTGAGTGTGTGGAAAATTTGAATAGTCCACCATTGGTACTGAGTTAGAACTTTGCCTGGTTAGTCTTGCTAAAACTAAGTTGTGATTGACAATTAGGAACAGATCATAGGCCCTTTTTCAAGATAGCAAATCTTTAGCCTGGATAACAAAAAACCGAATGAAATTAATCCCTTCCTGATCAAAATGATTTGAGCTTAAAATAGACCTTTCTTCTTCACGCCAACTGATCTTTTCTAGGAACAATGTGTTGGTCCTGGTCTCTCCTTGGACATGTGCACCTCAGCTCATGACAAAAGCATAAGTTGAGGTGGCTAATGCAGAAAATGACCTTGTCGTGGCCCTAACCCAACCTTAGGTATTGTATACCTTGACTCATTGCAAAACCATGAGTTAAGGGTGGCTAATTGAGGAATGCTCTGGAAAGTGGGGTTGAAATAATAAATAAAGAGAAAGAACAAAAGAAAAATGACTAAAGAAAGTTGAAAGCAAAGTGAAAAATTAAAAAAAATTACTTAAACAAAAGGAGAAAGAAAGGAGAAAAGTAAGGCGAAAGAATATAAAAAAATTAAGAAATTGGGCGGAATAAAATGATTCAAAGGTAGGATGCTTAGTCGTTATATCAAGGAGGGAAATAAGTCACTAAAATGCATCCAAATGTATTCTACCTGACCCTCATCCTAAGTTACAAGGTAAGAAAGTCCTATCGTGATTCTAAGAGTATATTATGGTGAATTTAAAACAGTGAAAATAAGGGAAAGCCCATGGTAACAAGTATAAATGAGGTGTGAAATTGTTCTGAGAGTGAGTATTGAAAAAAAAACCCTTATACTCAAACTGAAATTATTGTGTGAAAAATGAGGATGTTGTTTTGAAGTGAGGACACTAGTTGCAATACTGGAAAATTGGTACCTTGGTAAGAGGTCAAAGAGGATAGGTGTCGGTGTGTGGTGAGTCTGTGTCATGGTGTGATCCACATGAGCGAGCCTAATAGGGATAGCATGCATAAATATAATGAAAATAATCATTATTGATAGCCAGATGATTGTGAAAGCTAAAATAAGGATACTCTTGTACAAAGGTTTTGTGGTGAGTCATAGTGCGTCGTCACTTGAGGACAAACAATAAATTTAAGTTGAGGGTGTTGATATACCTTGGTTTCACGGTACTTTCAATGAGTTTTACATAAGTTTGGTGTGTGTATAAGGCCTTCTTGTAGTAGTTTTAATGTACTTTTCTCTTTGATTGCATGAAAACTGTCATGAATGAAAACGTAGAAGAACTATGATGAAATTGCAGAAGTGATGACCTACTGAGCCATTGACTGTCGTCGACCCCTTGATGGGTTATAGGTGGAAACCGTTGTCTAAAAGATCGGGGAATTATGACCAAGTGTGGGGCTACGGAAGCTATCGACAGACCGTCATCTCCACGACGAACCGTCCTGCACATCCATCATTGCTAATAGAAAGTAGTTCTATACCCGTCTTCAAAAGATTCTAAGTGTAGAGAAAAAAAGCCATCGACAGATCGTCGTACACTCAACAGACCGTCATCCATGTCCTTCGACTGTAACAGTGAGTTGGAGAAGAAAGTAGCTGAAAAATATTGTTAGTGTGGAATGACGGGAGGCCTCGACGGTCCATCGGTCCGGTCGTCAACCCTGACACTGTTTTGGGCAGATTTTCCTTAAATATATTTAAGGACTTCTTTATTATAAATACTTCTAAAAACCTCATTTTTGGTGTTTAACTCTTTTGGTATTTTCAGTTTTATTATCCTAGTTGTTGAACTTGAGATTTTGGGAAATATTCTACTTTTCGGAATCGTTTGTTGCAAGACTTTGATTTATTCAAGTTATTTTCTGGATTTTCTTCAATCTCATCAAAGAAAGTACATAAATTCTTGTCTAATCAATATAAATTGTGTAATTATGGACATGGGTAACCAAATCCATAGCTAGGGTTGTGTCTACAATGGGTAAATAACAAAGTAAAACTAGATAAGATAACAATTCTCGAATAGTTTCTTGCATGAATTGATAATTTTTCATTTAGAATTCTTTTTAACGAGTGCACGCATTAGAATCGCCTTGTTGCTATTTGCCGGAACAAAGAGGTAGATAATAAGAAAAGAATTATCAACACATATTTATTATACACTATCTAATAGGCTAGTGTCGATTGGTGCAAAGTAATAACTAAGCCATACATCAATTATGATGCTTAATATGAGGTAAGAGGTAAGGTTTAGTAAAGTACACACACGTAGCCGGACCAAGGTGCGGAGTGAAATTCACAAGTTGCCGGGCCAAGGAATAGGGATGAATAACTTATCACTTTGCATGCAAGATACTAGGACAGAGTTGTTATAGCTAGGGTTACTGCGTTATGAACCTATGGGGAACACTTACACCCTAGTTTCTCTCATCATTTGATAAATATCAAATATTTGAACTAGCTACTTTTTTACTTAGACTTAATTAATCACTATTATTACACAAAATCCCCTCTTTAATTGTTTGTTTCCGGGAAAAGACATGACTAAATAGAAGTAACTGTACATTAAAGTTATGTCTAAACCATTTTTTTCATGGGATCGACCCCAACCTAACATTTAAGTTCTTTACTTCATACGACCACTTATACTTTTTAGGGAAGTATTATTTGAGTGTATCATATACTACTCATGTATTTAAGCACGAAATGAATTTTTTTTCACAAAAGGTGAATAATTTGTGAGATTTTTTTTGTCGTACCTAATAATTTTGTATCTAAATATCACATTTGTTGTAATAAAACAAAGTTTTAGAGGATAAATTTATTATAAGATTTGTACAGAGAATTTTCTTTTTATCCCTTTGACATGCCACGAGCCTACACCCCGGACATGGATGATAGTCTTGAGAGGAACCTCGGCTTGGCTTACTTATCTCAGCCGAAGATTTAACTCAATGTAAGAATCATTCTCATAATAAATTTCTTGAAAAAAATGACATTTGAGTCTCACAATAGAATATCCGAAATGCAAATAGAAAGAGACTCAAAACTGATCTATTTGAGTGACTATTTGTCTATGAAGCCTCTACAATGCCAAGATGAGTGTTGGAATAGACCCCACAACATTCTATAAAAGAAAAGACTGAAAAAAGTAAATATGTGTCCTTTAGAATGCAAGGAGGTTCACCACTTACTCCGAGGGCTTGAATAGATCAACGAGGCGCTGGGTGATCTTGATCCTGGTTACTTGCATCTGTATCGTGATATGATGCAAGTCAACTGGCATCAGTATATTGAATGTACGAGTATGCGAGTTGGTATACTAACATACATACATATATGTATATATATATATATATATACATACATACATATGTATACACACACACACACACACATATATATAAATACATACACAACAAGTTGATATCACGACCCAGACCATCACAATAACACTCCGGGGTGGGAGAACCACTACTATACCCTAAATAAAAAAAGTTATCCAAAAACTAAGGTATTTCACATAGGAAATAGAAATAAATACTAAGCTAAAGTCTCATAAACTTCAACAATGGACGTAACAACTAACAATAAGGAATATAAACCTAAAATTTGAAACTCAATGTACTAAAAATTCTAAACAATTAATACAAGTCTAAACTATATAATACCAATGAACTATTCCACTAACGAAAACAACTATCTATCTCTGAAAATGGACATATGTGAAAGAGAATCTCATGAAAGACCCAACGAAGTGGTTCACCTGAATTCAAATGACGATCACTGATCTCCTAAGTGAGGCATGTTAATAGCCACTTGAAGATGCCCTATACTCAACAAAAATAAGAGAAAGCGCAAAATAAATACACAACAATACTATACTGATAGGATCACGCTGCTATCCCATTAGGTGCAACATAGAGAAGCCACAAATACAACATATACAAAATTATAATCTCATGCATATATATCAAACCATACAACATTATCAACACGAAGAATCAATAAGACATTTCATATTTTATCATCACATCATTGGTCCTCTCATAAAACCCAAATCCAAACAGTTAGATTAGCGAGACATGGCAACTCGAACAAATAGTTTTTTGGAGCGTGGAAACACGATCAAATAGTTGTGCTGGAACGTGGAAACCCAATCCTCAACATCACACCATAATCACAATCACAAGGACATCATCAAGATAATACATTTAAGTCATGTGTTCATGTTACGTATAGTTCATATATCTCATTTACAACAAAAGTGATGAACATTCATAACCTTCATACATAAGCAAGTATCCTATTGAACCAAGATCAAGCATATAAAACACAAACATATAATCACAATCATCACCTATCTCGAAACAAACTTGAAATCCTAAGAAACATGATACTTCTCTTTCTGGATTCGTTCCGCTTGTTCTCGATAAATAATAATGAAAAAAACATGGAATTAATAAGCAATCACTATTACCCGGATTACTAAAACTTTTATGAACCTATGTCAAACCCATGATCCAACTAATAAAGATAAGGTTGTTCCACCATAGAATATATTAAGAAACCCTTCCCCATTAATATTGATCCATTCTATTATGTTCTATGGATGAAATAACAGATTCATGGAGTTAAAATCTCCCTTTTAGTGTAATAACCCTAAAATGACTATGCTAAGTAATGCCTAGTGTATCTAGAATGCCTACATTAGACAATGTTCACACGGATTGATGCGCGTAAAACCATACCTCTGAACCTGTGTAACAGCCAAGCCAACTAACTTTGCGAGTTAGTTGAGCTAGGAAAGGTTGTGTCCAGCCATGTAGGGCACTCGAATATGAAGATTTACTCGGATGAGTCTTAACTGGACTTAAAAATGGGTAATCTTAAGTTTGGAGGGTCTAGGGTAAAATGGTCTTTTCCAGTCTAAAGGTAGTATTGTAATTACCCTAAATAAATAATTAATTAATTATTTAATATTGTTGAGGTGCAATTCGGGTAGATGTTGCCAAATTTGAGCCTTTAAGCAAAATCTAGCTCAACCCGGGGTCGAGCCTTAGTGGAAGCAAGGATAATATTAATTTAATTTTATTCAGTGAATTTAGTTGAATTAATTAATATTTAAAAAACTGATTTAAGTGAGGGAAAAATCAGATTTTTACTTAAAAAAATAATAAAATTAATAAATAATTAGGAGTCCTAGTTGGACTAAGTCTCCACCTAACTCTCCTAATCCTAATCCTCTCATTCTCACGTCTCTCACTCTCATTCTCACTTTTTTTATCAATAAAATAACTGAAAATAATAATTCTTTACTGTTAAAGAACTTACACACAAAAACTCAAACGAAATGCTAAGTTAAAAATGAAAATCGACAACATTCTTCTCGACATATTGTGTTCGAAATTTAAGTGATGAGGTATGGTTTCATGGGAATTCACAGCATTGAAACAAGGCTAGAATGACATTAAGGTATGAGTTCTCTTTTCTCTTGGTCCCTTTCCCAAGAGAGCCTTAAGGTTCAGTACAATCGCGATTGAAAAACTAAGGTTGTCCCCGTTGCATGCTCCTGTCATTAGATCCTTTGAAAGATTCAAAACATGCGTTGGTATGTCTTCTGGTTTATAATTTTAGGTCTGGTTGTGATTATGTGTTGAATGTGTATTTCAAAATCATGTAAGGGATGAAAAATATATTCTGAAAAAGTATATTAAGTTGACTGTTTTGAGCATGTGTGTGCTGAAAATTTACTATGTTTGTTTTCAGAAATTTGTATGTTAAAATGTTATGTTTCGCGTGTATTAAAATGTTAACAACGTGATGTTCATATAAGGTTAAGGTGACTGACTAAATGTGACTAAAAATACTAAAAAAATCAACATAAAAAAATAAGAGAAAAACGAATTGAAAAAGGACCAAATTTCCAGCTTGCTGAAAATGTTGGTCTCGGCCTATATTTTGGTGTTGGAGCTATATTTTTAAATTTTATTTAAAATGTGAGGTCATTGGGAATTTAAACCAAGACTTCACCAAATGAAAATTACATAAAAATTTCATGAGAAAAATGAAAGGAAAAAAAGATGTGGTGAGTGGGGATTGAACCCACAACCTCTTGAATGGATGAGAGAGTTAGGAGAAAAAAAAAGGAGAAAATAAAATGTGGAGAGTGGGGATTGAACCCACAACCTCTTGAATGGATGAGAGAGTTAGGAGAAAAATTAAGGAGAAAATAAAATGTGGAGAGTGGGGTTTAAACCCACAACCTCTTGAATGGATAAGAGAGTTAGGAGAAAAATAAAGGAGAAAATAAGATGTGTAGAGTGGGGATTGAAGCTACAACCTTTTGAATGGATGAGAAAGTTAGGAGAAAAATAAAGGAGAAAATAAAATGTGGAGAGTGGGGATTGAGCCCACAACCTCTTGAATGAATTAGAGAGTTAGGAGAAAAAGAAAGGAGAAAATAAATGTGGAGAGTGGGGATTAAACCCACAACCTCTTGGATAGGTGAGAAAGTTAAGAGATACACTAAAAGAAAAATATTAAGCTTGTGGTTAATTGAACCCACAACCTCCTTGCCTTAAAACGTAAAAGGAGAGGAGAACAAGAAAGAAATATCATGGGTTGATGGGGATCGAACTAGGTCTCCCAAATCTGAAAAGTTCAATTATCAAGTTTAAAATAAGATTAAGTGTTTTTCAAGAGATTCAAAATAGGGTTCCCTTGCCCAATTCCGTATTGACAGATAAGTCATACGTAAATAAATATTTAATGAATGCATCCTCTGAGGATCAAAATCAATATATTGGCATATCTACAAGATCTATAAGTCTTGTACCACATAATCTTGGGTAAACATGAATCACTTAGAAAAACTATGAATGAAGCCTCATGGCTTGTATGTGTGGACTCATAAGTCTAGCATACGTTTAAAACGTAAGTGAACCTAAGATGTATGTGATGAAATGATTTGATCTTAGAAGGTTTATGTAAAAGTGTGAAACACATTAAATGACCAAGTGTGTTGGCATATGGTGAAATGAACATTCACGTAAAGGGATGAGTAATTATGAAAAACAAATGTGCTAAAGTTAATGAATGAAGTGATAATATGATAAGAGGCTAATGTGAAAGATGATAGCAATCTCAAATGAGCCTATGTAAATGTTACCAAAACGTACTCACCTATGAGAATGTAAAGTTAATGAAGAGACCAGTCTCTATGAACACTCTAATGAAAGTATTGAAGTTAAGGCATACTTAATACTAATGATGAGATGAGAAATCATCTAATGAGCTATGATGTCCTCATGCTAGAAGCCATCTTCCATGATGTATAAGTTCAATGTAATAGAACTTTATACTGAGGATAAATAGGCAAGATATGAGCGGTGATGCCTTCCTTCGGGAAGGGTGAAGGTTCACGTAACACTCATGAGATGAGACTGTAAGGCATGCAGGGTATGGGTCTCCTTATATCTCCTAGTCTTTGAACCTATACTGCCAATATAGAGATATAGTAGGGTTCTACTCCATATATACGCTAGCATGGTCAGGCCACTTTGGCCGGTAATTCCACCTCTTTTCGGTGTGGGGAAGACATTGGATTTCATGATACTCACATGATCTATGTCGGTTAAGGTAAAAGTTTCCAAATAAAGAATGAGGACAACCTCAAAGAATACACATAATGAAATGAATGATACCAAAGGCGTTAGGATAGGATAATCAAGAGCTATACTTAAGTAATCACACTAGGTTATTCTTGGTCATTGCACAACGAACACGATGAGAGTCTTAAACTTCATCCTAGGTATTAATAGTGATTGCACTAGTATATGAAATAATGAAAATGAAGTACATATGAATGAATGAACCAGACTCTGTGTTTGCTAAAGAAGGATCCATATGTTGAGCCCTAATTTTGGGAAGTCCTAATGTCAAGTCCATGATTCCAAGGTATCATGGCATATGAAAGAATATTATTATGTTATATGGTATGTGCAATATGCTATATGCTGTTTGCAAAATGATAAGTATGATGGTGCTTGTCACTCTCATGGCATGACATTCCTAATCCGAAATTGGCAAGTCCACTGACTTGACTTTCGATAATTCATATCGATAGGAAAGATCTCTTCTTAATCATGCATGTACTTGGTGTGTTCTTGCATATACCCATACTTAGTACAAATGTGTACCAATCCAATACAACTCTACACTTTAGGTGTAGGCACAGGTGGACGTTAGAGCTTGCAGGTCGACGCTGAAGCTATCCAGACGTGGTGCATTCATCCAGATTCGGTAGGCCATCAGGATTTCGAGGACGCTTACCCATTATATTCTATCTTAGATATAGGATTGAGTTAGTGGAGTATGCTCCACTAGCATTTCTTTCTCATCTTATTTCAGACATTGTATTGGTGCCATTTTTTGGAAGTATACACTTAATGCAGTATGTAACTATTTATTTTATTTGATGATCTTAATGTTAGATGAATAGTTGTGAACGTTTATGATTTGAAGTAGAATGTCTTATATGAATTTAAAGTAATAAAAACTACAATTTTTATGCTAAAATTAAAATAGATGAATTAACGATGACGTATGTAGGCTTGTTTGCAAGCTCTAAGAGATCAACAACACCGATCTCGTCTGGGGTCTAGACTCATGTCGTGAAAAAGTTGGTATTAAAGCCTTAAATTAAATTTTGAGGATAAATAGTTCACATCAACCATATCAAGGAGTTTCTAAGTCATGGTACTGAAGTGTACCACTATCCTGATTTAGAGACTGCATGATGCGTAGGAAAATTCCCTTCTTCTGATCTTATTGTGCCTTCTCAAATGTCTGATTTCTTGCTGTTAAGAGCATATCTAACATCAACTCTTGAGATTCAGAAAGATGAACACTAAGAGAAATGCAAGCGGAAAGATTGGAGGAGCAGCTGCTGGGGTAAATCAAGTTCCTCCCCAGGATCTAGCTGCTGGAATGGAGATGCATTTTAACCCAACTGGGTTGACAGATGGAGAAGTGAGGACAACCTTGGTAGAGATGGACCAAGCCATCACTTTACAAGCTTAGGCTATGACAGTCAAGGCGGAGCAACAAGTTGTTTCTAGCGAGGAACAACCTTCAAGAACCGTGGATAGCAGGTTAAGGGATTTCAAGAGGATGAATCCTCCCATTTACACTGGATCTATGATTGCTGAGAATCACGAGAAGGAGTGTAGGGTAGATATACTGCATGCCAGCATGGGCCTTTCTAGGCTTATGGTCCATGTCCAACAAGTGGAGGAAAACAGGAGAAGGAAGCATACTAGGGCAGGGAACAGGTTAAGGCAAAATAAGAACAATTTTTCAAGTAAGAATAGTATTGAAATTAGGGATAAGACTAGATTTAAAAAGGGAATCTCCCACCAAGGGGAGTCAAGTTCATCCAAGGGTCATTATGATAGGGATTCCGAGCCCAGAGTTAAGAGAATTAGTGAAGTAGATACACCTCAGGAGAGACCACCTTGTAGAAAGTGTGGAAAACTTTATGGAGGAGGGTGTATGAGGGGCTCTAACGCTTGTTACAGTTGTCGCAAAACGGGTCACATGATGAAGGATTGTCCGTATATGAGAGGTCAAGAAAAAGGGAAGGAGAAATTTCAACTGAATGTTTCAAGTGAAGAGGCTCCGAGGAGGCAAAGATTCTACGCTCTCAATTCTAGGGGGGTAGGGGAAGACACCTCCGGTGATTCCTCGGGTGTGTAGCCTAAATTAGTTTTTCATGTGTATGGTTTTATGCACTAGTATGAAGTTAATATGTTGGAGTCATCATGTTGGTTGTTGACTTATGTGACTCATTTGTTTTTTTTTATGTTGTATGCTTGGATGAGACTAATTTAGGAAGGAGTTCCTTAGTCTAATAATGCGAAGTTGCTAGTAGGTTTCAAGGATGTGCACCAACCTACTAATATGTCAATCAAATATTCACCAACAAAAAACATTGAATATCTTAGGTATGGATTTTCTCCATAAGTATTATGCTACCATAGACTATCAAACAAGGGAAGTGAGGTTTCAGTTGCCAAATGAGATAGGGTATAAATGGGCAGGGCGTGCATCAATCCAACAAAGCCATATAATTTCAAATCTTAAGGCCAACAAGATGTTATCTAAGGGGTTAGATATACTCCTCCTAAGGCTGATTTTGTTTAAGAAACTCTAAGTTTTAGTGCAATAGTAAACTTGGTGCTGTAAGTCCAAAAGTCATATGTGTAATAATTGCACTATGTGAGTTAAAATGAATTCATGTTTGCATGTCATGTTGCTGTTTTTGTATAGCGCGGAAATGATTTTTTTTGTTGCATGAGTTGTGAGGTGCATCAAGTTAAGTGAGATTCAGAAGGAAGTTCCTCAATCTCAAATATGAAACTTCAGATAAGTTTGAGTAATATGCATTATCAAGAGTAAGTGTGAGACAGAAGTCTCAAGTATGTCAAAATATAACCCTCTTTATTTTGAAATGATGTGTAGTGTCATTCGGGGAAGAATGTTCATAAGGGGGGATAATGTAACAACCCTAAAATGACTATGCTAAGTAATGCCTAATGTATCTAGAATGCCTAGATTAGACCGGGTTCACACGGATTGATGCGCGAGAACCAGACATCTGAACCTATGAAACATCCAAGCCAACTAACTTTGTGAGTTAGTTGAGCTAGGAAAGGCGGGTCCTAGCCATGTAGGGCACCCGAATATGAAGATTTACCCAAATGAGTCTTAACAAAACTTAAAAAGGGGTAATCTTATGTTTCGAGGGTCTAGGGGTATAATGGTCTTTTCCAGGATAAAAATAGTATTGTTATTACCCTATATATTTAATTAATTAATTTTTTAATATGATGGAGGGACAATTTGGGTAAGGGTTGCCGAATTTGACCCTTTAAACAAAATCTAGCTCCACCCGGGTTCGAGCCTTGGTGGAAGCAAGGATTATATTGACTTAATTTTATTAAGTGAATTAATTAATATTTAAAAATCTGATTTAATTAAGGTAAAAATCAGATTTTTAATAAAAATTAATAATAATAAAATTAATAAATATTTAGGAGTCCTAAATTGACTAAGACTCTACCTAACTCTCCTAATCCTAATCCTATCATTCTGATGTCTCTCACTCTCATTCTCATGTTTTTTATCAGTAAATAACTAAAAAAATAGTTCTTCACTCTTGAAGAACTTACACAGAAAAACTCAAACGAAAAGCTATGCTAAAAATGAAATTCAACAACATTTTTCTCGATGGATTGTGTTTGGGATTTTGGTGATGAGGCAGTGGTGTCGTGGGAATTGATAGCATTGAAAAAAGTGTTGAACGACATTAATGTATGGGTTTTATTCTTTCTTGGTCCCTTTTCCAAGACACCCTTAAGGTTCAGTTTAATCGCGATTGAAAAACTAAGGTTGTCTCCGTTGCATGCCCCTGTCATTAGATCCTTTGAAAGATTCAAAGCATGCGTTGGTATATCTTCTCGTAGATAATTTTAGGTCTGGTTATGATTATGTGTTGAATGTGTATTCGGAAATCATGTACGGGATGATAAATATATTTCGGAAAAGTATATTAAGTTTACTGCTTTGAGCATGTGTGTGCTGAAAATTTACTATGTTTGCTGTCTGAAATTTGTATGTTAAAATGCAGTGTTTCGCATGTATAAAAATGTTTTAAATGTGATGTTCATATAAGGTTAAGGTGTCTGACTAAATGTCACTCAAAATACTACAAAAATCAATATAAAAAAATGAGAGAAAAACGAAATTGAAAGAGGACCAAATTTCCAACTTGCTGGAAATGTTGGTCTCGGCCTATATATTAGAGTTGGAGCTATGTTCTAAATTTTTATGTAAAACGTGAAGTCATTAGGGATTGAACCCAAGATCTCACCAAATGAAAATTATATAATAATTTCATGTTTAAAATGAAAGGAAAAATAGATGTGGTGAGTGGGTATTGAAACCACAACCTGTTGAATGGATGAGAGAGTTAGGAGAAAAATAAAGGAGAAAATAAAATTTGAAGAGTGGGGATTGAACCCACAACCTCTTGAATGGATGAAAGAGTTAGGACAAAAATATAGTAGAAAATAAAATTTGGAGAGTGGAGATTGAACCCACAACCTCTTGAATGGATGATAGAGTTTGGAGAAAAGTAAAGGAGAAAATAAAATATAGAGAGTGGGGATTGAACCCACAACCTCTTGAATGGATGAGAGAGTTAGGAGAAAAATAAAGGAGAAAATAAAATATGGAGAGTGGGGATTGAACCGACAACATCTTGAATGGATGAGAGAGTTAGGAGAAAAATAAAGGAGAAAATAAATGTGGAGAGTGGGGAGTGAACCCACAACCTCTTGGATAGATGAGAAAGTTAAGATATAAATTAAAAGACAAATAATGAGCGTGTGGGGGATTAAAACCACAACCCCCTTTCCTTAAAACGAAAAAGGAGAAGAGAACAAGAAAGAAATAATATGGGGTTGATGGGAATCAACCTAGAGTCTTCCAAAATGAAATATGCAATTATCAAGTTTAAAATAAGATTCAGTGTTGTTCAAGGGATTCGAAATCGGGTTCCCTTGCCCTATTCCCTATTGACACATAAGTCATACGTAAACAAATATTTAGTGAATGGTCTATAAATATCAAAATCAATATCTTGGCATATCTACAAGATGCATAAGTCATGTACCACATAACCTTGGGTAAACACGAATCACTTAGACAAACTATGAATGAAGCCTCATGGCTTGTATGTGTTGACTCATAAGTCTAGCATACATTTAAAATGTCACTGAACCTAAGATGTATGTGATGAAATGATGTAACCCTAGAAGGGGTATGTAAGAGTTTGAAACACACTAAATGGCCAAATACATTGGTATGTGATGAAATGAACATTAACGTAAAAGGGTGAGTAATTATGAAAAGCAAATGTGTTAAAGTTAATGAATGAGGTGACAATTTCATAAGAGGCTAATGTGAAAGATGAGAGAAATCTCAAATGAGACTAAGTAAATGTTACCAAAACGTACTTATCTATGAGAGTGTAAAGTTATTGAAGAGACCAGTCTCTATGAACACTCTAATGAAAGTATTTAAGTAAAGGCATACTTAATATTAATGTTGAGATGAGAAATCATCTAATTAGCTATAATTTCCTCATGCTAGAAGCCAACTTCCATAATGTATGAGTTGAATGTAATAGACCTTTATAGTGAGCACCGATAGGCTAGCTATGAGCGGTGATGACCTTCTTAGGAAATGGAGGAGGTTCATGTAACACTCATGAGATGAGACTATCCGGCATGCTGGGTATGGGTGTCCTTATATCTCCTAGTCTTTGAATCTATACTTCCAACAGATGGATCTAGCAGGGTTCGACTCCATATATACGCTAGCATGTTTGGGTCACTTTGGCCGTGATTCCACCTCTTTTTGGTGTGGGGCAGACACTAGATTTCATGATGCTCACATAATCTATGTCGGTTAAGGTTAATGTTTCCTAAGAAAAAATAAGGCTAGCCTCAATGGACACACATAATGAAATGAACTATACCAAATGTGTTAGGATAGGATAATCAAGAGGTGAGCTTGACTTAAGTAATGCACTAGGTTATTCTTGGTCATTGCACAGTGAACCTGATGAGTGTCTTAAACTACAACCTAGGTATGACTAGTGGTTGAACTAGTATATGAAAGAATGAATATAAAGTACGCATGAATGAATGAAGCAGATTCTGTGTTTGCTAAAAAAGGCTCCCTAGTTGAGGTCCTATATGTTGAGCCCTCATTTTGGAAAGTCATAATGTCAAGTCCATGATTCCAAGGTCTCATGACATATGAAAGAATGATATGACCTATAAGATATGATATGTGAAATATGTTATGTGGTGTTTGGGAAATGATAAGTATGATGATGCATGTTACTCTCATGGCATGACTTTCTTAATCCTAAATTTGCAAGTCCACTAACTTGACTTCCATAATTCATATCGATAGGAAAGATATCTTCTTAATCATGCATGTCCTTGGTGTGTGCTTGCATATACCCATAGTTAGTACAAGTGTGTACTAATACCATACAACTTAATATTTTTAGGTGCAGGCACAGGTGGACGTTAGAGCTTACAAGTCGACGTTGAAGCTATCCGGACGTGGAGCATTCATCCGGATTTGGTAGGCCCTCACGCTTTCGACGACGCTGGTCCATTATATTCTAGCATCGATATAGTTTTGCTTTAGTGGAGTATGTTCCACTAGGGTTTCTTTATCATCTTATTTCAGACATTGTATTGGTGCCATTTTGGAAAGTATACACTTAATGCAGTAAGAAACTATTTCTTTCATTTGATGATCTTAATATTAGATGGTTTATTGTGAATGTTTATGAGTTTAAGTAGAATGTCTTATATGAATGTTAAGTAGCAAAAAATTAAATTGTTCCGCTAGAATTAACCTAGTAGCAGTAACGATGATGTATGTAGGCTTGTCTGCAACCTCTGAGAGGTCAACGATCCCGGTCTCGTCTGGGATCTAGACTCTGGTTGTGACATTTAGCCTAAAGAATGGTTAAAACAAGTTCAAATCCCCCAGGGGTCGTTCCTTAGGTCTAAAAGTCAAAAAGTGACAAATAATGTCGTTAAGGGGTTTAATTAACGACTTAATTTGTTCCTTCCTACTACAAAGACACTCATCACTGTGTAGCGGTGACATTACAATGGCACAAATACCGCTATAGTGGCGCACTACAGCGGCACAAAATGAACCATTGAGCTCTCCCTGTGAACTTATGATTATAAGTACAATCTCATCCTCCATAGCAACCACCATCTGCTATAGCAGTCTCGCTACAACGGCCAAAAATGAGACAAGTTTTTTTTGAAGAAATTGAATTTCCTATTTTTACAACACATTCTTAATCTACTACGTTTAGAAAATACCTTTTATGGTAAGACAAATTTCCAGAGATCTACTCATTCAAATTCAATTATGTAAAGCTGTATGTGTTCCTTAACGAGTTATCTAACACCTCATCTAATCAAATTAATAATTACTCAAACTGATTGTTTTCAGACTATCTTCACCTTGGTGACTCAAATTTTCTTAAAATTTGGGCAAGGCTGGGAGAATTCTAATGCTACGAAAAAGTTTTTCCGTCCCTAATTTTTCCCCAATTGGCGTTTATATAGCAAAGGAACCTGGGCGTTACAATAGATACTAATTTACCGTCACTCATCCCATACTAACAAAACTTACTAAAAGTAGTCTAAGAAAAGAAAGAAGTAGTACCTAAATCGACAAACAATTGAGAATACTTGTCTCGATGTCCTTCTCAATTTCCCAAGTAGTTTTCTCAACTGGATGATGCTTCCATTGAACATTCACAAAATTAATATCCTTGGTACTCAACTTACACATATCATGATCAAGGATAGAAATCGGTTCCTCCTCACATTGGAGGTCTTTATCTATTACGATTGAGTCCCACTTAATGATATACTAATTGTCGCCATGATATCTAATCAACATAGACACATGGAATACCGGATGAACACCGAATAAATTAGGGGGTAGAGCCAAATTGTGCACCACGGAAACTAACTACACATTCAAGAATCTCAAAGGAACCAATATATCACGGACTTTATTTATGTTCTTACTGAATCTCATCGCCACTTTCACGGGTGATACCTTGATAAGAACGTTTTCACCAGTCTCAAATTCCATGTCTCTCACCTTATAATCCAAATACTTCTTTTGTCTTCTTTTGTCTACTCTGCTGTAACATCTATGAATTTGAAATAACTAGGAATAATTTTATAATTGGAAATAGTCATTTTTAAAGAAGTAATATCTGGAAATTTACTTAAGTTAGGAAAAAATGAGTTTTTGGAATGTTTCAAATGACCATAACTGATAGATAAAGATGAGTTGGGTTTAGTTACTCATATGGTTGGAAAGCCCTTTGAATGATCCTTCAAACACCGAGTTTGAGAAATTTGGATTTATTATGAGTTAGTTATGACCTTTGGAAGTTGGGTTGTTTGAATAGGAAAGTCCAATCCGAACGTTTAAAGTGTGTTTTGGTATTTTCCTTGCCCTTTTATTTCAATTCGTTATTGGTAATATCATTAAAGTTCTAAACTGAACTTGGTCAGTTTCTATAGTTTTGGAAAGGTTAGGGTTTTGAAGAAAGAATGCAAGAGTAGAATAAAGGAAAAAAGGAGCGAAGATCGTCAAGTTCGTCAAAAATAACTTGTGGATGCCATCGGGGGTGATCCTTAAGTTATTTTGTCTATCATAAAGTTGGGATCATTGTACCACGTTCAGAACATGTTATTTCAGTTTGGATTCACCCTAAAAGTATTTGAATATTGATGATCTTGATACTCTTTCTTTATTTCATATGTTATTCTTGAATTGCCTGAGTTGAGATGTTCTTGAATATGTTACATCGCATTATAGAGTCATTTCGGGTTAGGTTATTAGGTATATTTGTTGGGTATTTGTACTAATAACATATTTAAGAAAAAGAGCCGACTTTGGGTAAATTGGGGAAGAATATTAAAGAAGAAATTTTAACGGGAGGAATTTCGATTGGTGAGGGGGTTGCGCGACCACTTCCTAGAACTAAAAATTCTTCTCTGTGTTGTGGAGATGACCGAGGTCTTTTGCCTCAAAAGACATTTTCAGAAGAAGAATTTAGATATGTCTCTGCGTTGCTGGCCCACCTCCAAATCTTAATTTTCAGTTAAATCATAAGAATATTTCAAATACAAATCATAACTCGAATCAATAAATCAATTCAAGGATCTGTTAAGAGTCAAGTTAAGATCAGTGAAGAGTCAAGTCAAAAGTAGTTAAGATCAAACTAAAAGAGAGGTCAAGAATTAAGTCAAGATAGGTTCTTAAAGTTTTTCAAATGTCTTTCACAAATGTTTTAACTTGTTTTAAGACTTCAGTGTCAAAGTTAAGTAAAGAGTTCAAATTTGAAGTTCTTTTCTTCAAAGAAGAATATGGGGACTATGTATTCCTAAAGAGACTTAAAATGTTTCACATTGAAATAAGAACAGAAAGAGAGATTTCCAAAGAGCCTTTTGATAAGTTATTAGGAAAGAATAATAACTTCTTTAATAAGCTAGCGAGGCAACTAATATTTCAAAGATAGCTTTCGAGATATGTTTTTTAGCACTAATCTCAAATCACAGAAAGATGTGTGTTTTTAAAACATAAAGAGCTAGTATCATATTTTGGGAGTAGTATTGAGAACCGATATGGGGAACATTCATAGAACCTACAACTCCCATAAAACATGTATCCACCATGGGTTGAAAAGGGTCATACTTTTTAACTGAACCATTTTTTCTATATACTAGTGGATCCATTAGGGAGTTCAGGTCTTATACCTTTGGCCGAGTATTAGACATGATGTTAGCGTTAGGTAAAGTGTTGTATCTTCACTACAACTCTTAAGTGATGGTTGTAGGTTAGAGACACTCCCATAACAATCATTGCATGGTTCCTTAAGGGGTTCTTCTTTGTATGAATGGGGGTTCGAGACTTCATTCATGCATTGCACAAAAAGACTTTGAGAGAAAACATGGCATGTCTTTTGTTATAATTATGAATTCACATCAATTTACTTTGTATTCTTACATACATCTTTGAGTAGTCTGTATCTTTGCATATCCGCAGAGTTTAAAATCATATTTTAAACATCATTAATAATGCAAATGTCTATAAAGTGTTTTGTATTTAAATGAGTTTAATTAAGGATTCATGAGTTGAGAATATCTAAGGTAAGTGTTTGTTTCTGAATCTCTTTCAAGACTATGTTTTTTTCGTATTTCATGCATAATCGAACATTCAGTGTACTGATGCTAGTTGGACTACATCATAATATGATGCAGACACAAGTAACTAGGATCGACATTCAGGTACATCATTAATCCAGTGAGTAGTCACAGTCTGTTGATGAACTTTCTTGCATTCTGGAGAATCCAATTTCATTGTTTTCTGGCTTAGTTCATTAGGATATTGTGGGTTATATTCCAAAATCAATATCATTTACTATAGTCTTCATAGATAGTCAGACAGATGTTAGTTCATTAGTCATCTTTTTTATTGACTTATATTAAGATTTGAGTCACCATTTTGTCCAAGGTAAATATTTAATTTTTAAAAAATTTTGATTTTAGTTCTAGACAGTTGAGTTAGTTAGCATTTGAATTTTTTTCATAATGCTTTAATCCTTTCGCTGAGTAAGTAAGTAAGGCCAAGGGTTCGCTTGGGGCCAACAATGATTCTCAAGTGCCAGTCCTGCCCAAGGTGTAGGCTCGGGGAGTGACAAACTTAGTATCAAAGCACTATGCTTAAGAGTTATAGGGAGTCTATGACCTGTGTCTATAGAGTCCTAGTTATGAGTGTGAAGTGCGCCACATATAGTAAGGAGGCTGAACATTTAGGAAATTCTTCAATTCTCTCATACTTATTTCGTTCGTTAGAGTTTGATCTCTAAAAATTTTTCTTCAAATTCATGTCTGCGTGTGTTTCCAAAAAAAATGCCTTTACGAAGAGCAGTTTGAGGTTTTTTGTGTAGGAGTAATTTTACAGAAAATAAATTTCCAAATGCACCTGAAGTGCAACCTCAAGACGAAATTACCAATGTTGAATTCCGTAATACTATCCGGATGTTATGTAATGTTGTGACTTATCAAGTTGGACATAGAGGTAATCGATAGGAAGTGCCTGATACCTCAAGGATCTGTGAGTTTTTAGGGATGAATCAACAAAGTTTCATAGGTTCTAGTGTCACAAAGAATCAAGAGAAGTTAGTTGAAGTACTTCAGAATTTTTTTGACATATTGTATATTGTTGATGCGTAAAGGGTGGAACTAGCTTTATACAAACTAAAGGGTATCACTAGAGTTTGGTTATACCAATGGAACACAAATAGGGTTGAAGATGCACCAATAATGATTTAGGTTGTGTTTGAGAGTGCTCTCATGGGATGTTTCATTCCCCGTGAGTTGCGATAGGAAAATATAAGAGACTTTCTAACCCTTAATCTTGAGAATTTGAGTGTTCGTGAATACACTCTAAAGTTCATGAAACTTTCCTGCGATGCTCCGGAGATTGTTGTTGACATGAAGAGCACGATGACTTTATTTGTCATGGGGTTGTTATGTTAGCCAAAAGCAGAAGGCAAGGCATTTATGCTAATTAGGGATAAGTATCTAAAATTTCTTATGATCCATGTACAGCAAATTGAGAAGGCTAAGTTGAAGGATAGTGAAGATTTTAAGAATTAGTGGGCAAAGACATCATACAGAATTTCAAGTAGTAGAAGTGTAGCACGAACCAATCTTCCTTCCAACAGAAAAAGGGACCTGCTCCATCATATGCTAGTTTCCTTGCACCCAGAAACAAAGGCGAGAATAATTATTAGAGTTCAGAACCCTTCAGATCTAGATGAGCCAAGTCTCAAGGTAGTGAGGCGGAAGAAGGTAGTTGAGATAATACATGCTCTAGGCGTGGTAGAACCTACTCAGGTATTTGTCCAGAGGGCTCCAAGGGTTGTTTCAAGTCTGGTAAGACTGCACATTTCATGCGGGAGTTTCTAAAGAACATACAAATGAATGGTACAGACGGAGGAACAAACCGGTCGTATGCTATCAAAAGTCCCTAAGAAGAAGATGATTCACCAAATATTGTTACTGAGATGATTCAAGTCTTTGAGTTTACTCTTTATGCATTTTTAAACCCAGAAGCGAATTTATTTATTTGTAACTGCATATGTTGCTATGAACTTTGATATTATCCCTGAGCAACTTAGTCAACCATTTGATATTTTTACACATGTTGGTGAGTCGATTCTAGTAGAGACAAACTATTTTGGTTGTCCTGTTTCTGTAAATCACAAGTGTACCATGGCTGATTTTATTGAGTTATACATCCTAAATTTTGATATAATTCTTCGTATGGACTTTCTTCATGTCTGTTATACCTCAATTGATTGTAGTAAAGTTTCAGTTTAAAAATGAGTCAGTCTTAGAGTGGAAAAGTAGTTTAGTAGTGCCTAAGGGTTGTTTCATTTAATACTTTAAGGTGAGGAAGTTAGTTTGTAAGGAGTGTGCCTATCACTTCGTCCAAGTTAATGACTCTAGTGTTCAGATACCTCCTATTCAGTGAATTTCAGTTTTAGTAGTAAAGGCCGATCTTTCTGTAGTACCCTAAGAGAGTAGATTTTGGTGTAGATATTCTTAGATACTCATCCTATATCTATTCCATCATGTAGAATGACACCGGCATAGTTGAAAGAGTTGAAAGAAAAGTTAAAGAATTTTCTACATAAAGGTTTTTTTTTACCAAACTGACTTACAATATTGTAAAGTTTCAATGGTCGGAAGCTTGTGAGAAAAGGTTAGAGGAATTGAAAAAAAAGTTGACGACCGCCCAATTTTGACTTTACCAAACAGGTACTCAAGGTTTTGTGGTGTATTGTTGGTTTTGGTTGTGTGTTAATACAAAATTACAATGTTATAAATTATGCCTTTAGGGAGTTGAATGTTCATCAAAAGAATTTCCCAATCCATAACTTAGAGTTGGCTGTTGTATTATTATTTTTAAAATGTCGCGTCATTATCTTTACAGTGTTCATGTGGATGTGTTCACCGATCACAAGAGCTTTTAATTTTTTTATAGTTAGAAAGAGTTCAATATCAGACAAAGAGAGTGGTTAGATTTACTCAAAGAATATTACATGAGTATTCTTTATCATCTAGGTAATACTAATGTGGTTGTTGGTGCCTTGAGCAGGTTGTCTATATGTAGTACCACCCATTTTGAGGAAGGTAAGAAAGTGTTAGAACAAGAGGTGCACAGACTGACACGATTAGGAGTTAGAATAATGAGTCCCATAAAAGGAGGAATAGTGTTAATAAATAATAATAAATCATCATTAGTGTAAAAAGTCAAGAGCGAGCAAGACAAAGACCCTATCTTTCTTGAATTAAAGGCAAATGTTCATAAGAAGAATGTCATGGCTTTTGAAGAAGAGAAGATGGAGTATTGTGATATCAAGATAGATTGTGTGTATCAACAGTATATAGTTGAGTTACTTGAAAGTTTCACCCATGAAGGGTATTGTGATATTTGTTAAGAAGGGGGAACTTAGTCCTTAGTATTGTCACGACCCGGATTTTTGAAACCGAATCGCAACCGGCGACGTTGACCTCTCAGAGGTTGCAAACAAGCCTCTTCTTAGATTCATCACATTCTTACGGTTAATTTTAGCAGAAAATTTAGAACTTTTTGTGTATATTTGAAGTATACGTAGACTTCATATTGTAAACATATAAACGCATATTTGTAAGGAAGTTCATTGCTCATACATCATCCGTCTAGTTATAGAAACATACAACTTGAAAGAAATAGAATCTCATGTCATAAGTAATACTTGCCAAAACGGCATCATTACCAGCGTCTGAATAAAATAGTAAAGAAACACTAGTGGAACATACTCCACTAGTTCAAACCTACTACTAATAAATAAATGTAAAGGCAAGCATCCTCGAATGCATGAGGACCTACCAAATCCAGATGAAATCTCTGAGTCCGAACAACTACAATGATACCTTCAACGTCCACCTGAGCCTGCATCTAAAATAGTAATATTTTCTGGAGTTAGTACACACTTGTACTAAGTATGGGTACATGCAGCAACACATAACGGTAATTCATGAACTAGAATGGCACTTCCTAATCAACATGCTTTCTTAGAAGTTCAAGTCTCTTGACTTGCCTTATTCGTATTAGTAAGGTCATACTATAATTATGTCAACATCATACATAAATAGGGTCACATAACATACATTTCATGTTTCACGTATCATACATTTAATATCCATGAGACCTTGGAATCATGGACATAGCATTAAGACATCTCAAATGAGGGCCCAACATATGGACCTCAACCCGAGGGCCTCCTTTAGAAAATACAGAGTCTTGTTCATTCGTTCATTCGTACTTCACATTATTCATTTCATTCATTGATAGGCTTATGTAATCACCAACTATACCTAGGATGAATTTTAATACTCTCATCCGGATCATGAAGTGCAATGACCAAGAATGACCTAATGTCATTACTTGAATCTGGTTTCACCTCCTGATTGTCTTGCACAAACACCGTCGGTATAGTTTATTTCATTATCTTTTATACTTTGAGGAACTTTCAATCTTAACCAACATATATCATGTGAGCATAATGAAATCCGGTGTCTTCCCCACCGCGAAAAGAGGTGAAGTCACAGGCCAAAGTGAAACAAAAACATTCTAGCTTTATTGGTTCGAACCAAACTAGTTCCTATGTTGACAATGATATACCGTGGTTTCACGGTATTATTAATACTTTTTCCTTAAGTTATATATTCAATTATACGATATGCATGACTGACTTTACTAGACTTGATGTTGTTGTTCTTGTAATGTACAAGCGTATGACTAAATGAACATGTCCTATTGGTTAGTATGGTATTGTTGAAAGAGCATAAAGGCTTTTAAATAAAAAGTGCGTTGTTTATGAAATGTCCCTCTTACATAGCATGTTTTCAGGTATGTGTGTATATGGTCTCATACTTAGTACAAGTGTCTAACTATCCCCATTTATTCCTTTTCCCTACCATTTTAGGTTTCGTACATTGAAGGGCTTTTAAAGACTACATAGAAAAAGACTTGGATCTACTGATCATCCAAGTATGGTAGGTCCTCTATCTTGAGAGCAATGCCACTATCTAGGTAATGGAGTTGTGTTTTTAGTTCAAGACTCCTGTAGATCTTTCCTTTTCATTTAGTATGAAACATAGTATAGCCCATGTGAGACATTTTTACATTGATGTATGGGTTATGCCCATGTTCTTACACTTTTATTAGATAGTTATGACATGAGACGACTATTATGACTTTGTTATATTTTATATACTATGTGCTATAAAATTAGAAGACTAACTAATCTTCCTATACGAAGGGTCTATCTATACTTGATATTTATATACTATGTGTATGTAGAGGTCTATTTAAAACTCCAAGTAGAAGTAATGAAAATTTTTACATTTTTCTGTA
The DNA here is from genome assembly GCF_036512215.1 of Solanum lycopersicum. Classification (NCBI taxonomy): domain Eukaryota; kingdom Viridiplantae; phylum Streptophyta; class Magnoliopsida; order Solanales; family Solanaceae; genus Solanum; species Solanum lycopersicum. The sequence continues at coordinate 45,415,419 of NC_090807.1, forward strand.
TTTTTTACCTATGAATATAATGATTTAAGCTAAGAGTCTAGTTTTAGTCCTCATAAAGGACGACGATGCCAATTACGTCTAAGGGGTAAACTCGCATGTGAAAATCATTGTATAAAAGCATGAGGTTGAATATCTTTGAGTCGATGTCTCTCTGAACACGTCTATATATGTTTGTATTAATAATTCTGAGGCGTGCCTCACTTATTAATAGGAATTTATGTGATGCTTAGGAAAGTCTCACTTTTTTGTATATTGAATATCGTGCTACTAGAGTATACTTATTGTGTGCTTTCACATCAAATCCTTTTATTCTGATTATTGGCAATGAATACTCGAAGGAATGCGGCACAAAGACTTGAACAAAAGATTGCCAATGTAGGAGTTCCTTCTTATGTTTATCAAGATCCTACTCTTAATGATGATGGGAATGATGACCAAGCCCCGGTAAATCCTCTTACTCTGACGGATGAGAACATAAGGGTCTCTCTTTTCTAAATGTCCAAAGCCATTAATGCCCAAGAACAAGCCTTTACCACTCAAGCACAATCCATGACGACCCCATCTAATCGGGAGGTTGTAAGTTTATGAAAGATCTGGTCACAAAGAAAATATCTGTCACTTTCGAGGATGATGATCGACTGCATCATTGTAGTGCTATTGATACAAGATCCCTCGTACAAAAGAAAGAAGATCCGAGTACATTCACTATTCCTTATACAGTTGGGTCATTACATTTAGCGAAAGCATTATGTGATCTGGGGGCAAGCATAAATCTCATGCCCCTCTCGATTTACAAGAAGTTGGGTTTGGGGGATCCAAAACCCACTGCGATGCGGCTACTGATGGCTGATCGGACAGTGAAAAGGCCTATAGGGATACTCCATGATGTGCTAGTAAAAGTTGTGTCATTCATCTTTCCGGCTGATTTTGTTATTCTTGATTGTAAAGTCGATTTTGAAGTTCCTATTATTTTTGGGAGGCCATTCCTTGCTACAGGTAGAGCCTTAGTTGATATGGAAAAGGGACAGATGAAATTTTGGTTGAACAATGAAGAAGCGACCTTCAACATTTTTAGGACCATGAGGCAGAGTGGTGAGCTCCAATCGGTATCCGCCATATCCCACAAAGAAAAGATGAAAAACTAAAATGAACAAAAAAATGAAAAACAAGAGTTTATGATTGGGGATTTAGTGCTTTTAGACAGTTCGGGGTTGCCTTGTCTTCCGGGCAAGCTCAAGTCCAAACGGACTGGCCCTTACTTGATTACCCAAGTATTTCCTCATGAAGCAGTTGAGTTAAAGGCCAAGGAGGGAGTGTGGTTTAAGGTGAATAGAGAATGAATAAAACTCTATTTTGGGCATAAAGCATCGGGGAATGAAGTGATAGAGGCATACCATCTTGAGGAAGTCTGAGTAATCAAGTGTCCCCAGTCGTGCCGCGACATTAAATCAGGTGCTTGTTGGGAGGAAACCCAATACTTATAGTCTTTTTAGTAATGGTAGAATTTTTCTACTAATGAGTTTTAAATTTGCAGGTACATCACCAGGAAATTTTGCAGAGAATTACTCTGCAGTAGTAACTGACAGATACAGCGATGCACCATTGCGCCTGCGATAGATCATCGTATGAATCCGCCGTGCCAGGTACGTCTTTCTTTTATTTTCAAACTAGGGCTCACACGACGGAACCAACGACGGATCGTCACAATTGAGATGGACCGTCATTGGGGAATCGTCGCGTCATTAATGAGGCGTACCCGATCCGACCCGGATTGAGTTTTCTTTTTACAAAATCTTACCTTTTAAAATCCCCAACCTTTCATTTCACCCCCATTCCTTCACTATTCCTCTATTTCCCACCCTTTTCAACTTCCAAAACCTCTCCCTCCTCAAACATTCATTGTTCCCCCAAAATTCTCCAAATTCCTAAAAGTTATCATCTACTAGTCGGAGTTGCAGCTGTGGGTGTCTTCTTTATCACCAAGTACTTTTCCATCTTGTTTTTCTCCAATTCTCAGGTATGTTCTCTAATTTATACTCATTTATCTTGCATTTTTGTTTATCAATTAGTATTATCCTATTTCTTCTTGATATGTTCATTTCATTTATATAAAATTCTGTCTAACCTAGGTTAAAAATCTTTGAAATAGCCGTGTTTACAACCCTAGAAATAGGTGCTTTAGCATTGCTAGTTTACTAGGTATTTGGTTTAGAAAAATGTATGTTGAAACACTACCAATTCAATTTGAGTCATAGGGGTGAATGGGGCACCCCTAGTTCTATTACTGATTTAAAGAATGATACCCCGATGGCGGACTGTCGTACCCATAATGGACCGTCGTAGGGTCCGTTCCAAAAACCCTAATACCCCACTACCCAATTTTATGCAAGTGTCCTCAAACGGACATATGCGACGGACCGTCATCCACACGACGGTCCGTCCTGCACAACCGTTCTGGTTGTCAGAGACCCTATTCCTTAGGGTCTCTCACTTTTTCTAAGTGTCCTCCAATGGACACATGTGACGGACCGCCGTCTTTACGATGGTCCGTCTTGCACAACCGTTTTGGTTGTTAGAGACACTATACCTGAGGGTCTCTCATTTTTTCCAAGTGTCCTCCAACAGACACATGTGACGGACTGTCTAAGCATTCTCATCAAATAACTTAAATAATTGTCTATGCCAAAATGACACTAAGATAAATTAAAATCCAAAAATGAACTACTAACTTTATATGAAGTCTCTAAACTAACTGATATGGATTTTGGGATAGACCCCACAACATCCTAATGAACTAGCTAGAAAAGAAATAAAAGGGATGTCCTCCGGAATGCAAGGAGGCTCAGCAAGTGATTGTTGACTGCTCAACTGGATCAACGGTGCGTTGTGTGCTGATCCTGGTTACCGTCGTTTGCATCATGAATGGACAACTGGCATCAGTACATTGAATGTACGAGTAAGCGAGTTGGAAAGCTTAACGACGACTTAAGCTTGAGGGGATAAAGATGAACTTACCTTGGCTCTGCTCAACTCAAGAATATGCTTAACTCAAAGTATGTATACAAAACAATTTAAAACATATGTGATATATATAAAGCTTGTAAAACAATAAAATAACTTAGTTTGTTATACAAATGCAATAACAAAATCAACTTTACTTTTATGTGAAAGTAATATAATTTTTGTGGGAGATTCTCTAACTAACAACCATGATTTTGGCCTAAGTGATGATACAACATTTTATCTCACGTTTCCCCATGACTATTCTATAACTTGCCATCCGTATAGGACCTTACTTGACTTAGTGGATCTACTTGCTCAACTTATGTGATCATCTAAAAAGTATGACCCGTTAATTCCCATGATGACTTCATGGTTTACATGAAGACGTGAGTTAATATAACTCTAATACCTACATCGGTACTCAATACTACTCCAAAAATATACTTTAGCTCATACTTTTAATAGAACTTCCTTACTTTGGGTTGCGATAACTTACTGAACCCTTTAGCTTTTAAAAACTCCTTTTGGAATCAATGTTTTCCTTTTTATTCAAAACTCTTTTGGAACTCTTAGTTTCCTTTTAACTTAAATGTTAAACATTTGCAAACCCTTAGGGAATACTTTGTCCCCTTATAGCTTTTGAGAAATGAACTCAACCTTGCTCTATACTTAACTTGAACTTTAAGTCTTAAATCAAAGTAAACATATTTGTGAAAGACTTTAACCTTTACTCTTCCTTTAATTCGAAACTTGAACCTTGAAATAAAATTATAACTTTTAGACAAGATTGTTTGAAAGTTTGAGAAACTTTACTTTAACTCACTTCATAGCTTTAGACTTGACTCCTTAACTCTCATGACTTAGATCTTAACTTTCCTTGAATATATTATGGATTCAAGGTTTCGATTCGAGTTCTGTAGATGATTTCTAGGTATTTAAAAATCATTTGAAGTAATTAGAATCATTGGGAGATGTTAATGTACCTTGGAAGGACTTAAAAAGATAAACTACGAAAAATGGACAGAAGACGCGGGGTTAGGTGTACTGGTGGCGCACCGCACCACCCTCAGTTGATTGAGGCGTACTTCTGGTGTACTGGTGGCGCGCCACACCAAGCCTTGGTTGGCTGAAGCCAGTTTCTGGTGCACTGCAGGTGCGATGCTCTTCCCCTTACCCAAGTACGTCTGACGAATTTTTGAACTCGTTTTTCATCTCCAAACTCCTCAAAACATCCTAGTTCTTTCACTAAAAGATTGGGACTATTTGTACTAACAATAAATACTGAATTCAAATCAAAATATCTCGAAGAAACAAGAATCAAATCAACAATGGCAGCTAACAATCCAATCAACAAGAAATCATGCTTTCCTTTAAGAATTTAACTCCTGACATGAAATCAATCCATAAATTAGATGAATTGAATCAAGTTGGTGTGTGGGTGAATTAACTCAACACGAAAGATCCCACATACCTCGATAAGGATTATCCCCGATGAAATCCCTGCAACAATCTTGGTGTTCTTGGACAATTCTTGACCTTTCTCTTCTTTTCAATTTTCTCCCAATCCCTAAACGTTCTCAATTTTGCTAAAACTGATTTGCAACTTGTTTTAACCCTAATAAACATATAAAACGAATTAGGAAAAACTAGGGTTAAAAGACAATTTTGCCGTTATTAAAATCCAGATTGGACTTTCCTCAGCCCAACAACCCAACTTCCGAAAGCATCTCTCCCTCATAAGATTTTGGATTTTCGAATACTTTGTAGATTCAGAAATATCTTACCAAGAGCTTTCCAACCATATACAGAACTCATCCAAACTCCTCGTGAGCTGGAAGTTATGGCCGTTTGAAAATGACATAAACTCACTTTTGAAAGCTGGAATTTTCGAGATTTCCCTACTTATTCCCAAAAATAATTATTCTTTGTTTCTTAACTTACTATTATTTTATTCAAGTTACGAGATGTTACAAGCTCTCCCCCTTGGGAACATTCGTCCTTGAATGAAAATTCTTTCACTAAGCTAAGGGTAGTGACATTGCTTCAGCATTCAATAACAAAAGCAAGTAATAACATGTTACACATAGTCTAATAAAATTTTAAGAAGAGAATTCAATAACTTGATTCACATTATGTCCGGATTTAAAGAGATATGGATATCTCTTCTTCATATCCTCCTCAGCTTCCCGAGTCTTTTGTTCAACAAATTGGTTCCTCCAAAGGACCTTGACCTCCAACTACAATCAATATACACTTTTTTCCAACAACCGACTCACCTTTCGCAGTAGACTCTATAAAAGGTTCATGCAAAATATAAGGAAAAATTTCAAATTTTAGCTACTAGAGGAGTAACAAATTATAAAGTAGCATCGAGAACATGTAAGGCATATACATCAATAGAGAAGACTTTCATCATACCGTCGACAATGTTAGGAGAAGTCTCTTGCTCACCCCTAGAGCGGAGAGCATAGAAGTGTTCTTCTTAGGAGCCTCATTTGAACCAATTGCTTGAGCTTTACCACTACCATTGTATTAAACCCTCACATTAGGGAAATCCCAATCATTGATCCAAATTTTACCATAACAAAAACAATTATTTGTTCCCTTACGAAAATCACCATAATTCTTCTTGCCACACATTCCACAAGTTTATTCTAGGTTGGTGAACTAGCATTCATTCCCTTATTAGTCTTAGGGTTGGACACCCTATCATTACTAGCCTTATCAAACTGGAAGGAACTTGATTAGACACCCGCTTCATATATCTAGGATTGTCTTATATCTCAAGCATATTTTTTATGAACCACCATAAAAAGATATTTCCCTCTTAGCATCTCTACTGTTCCTCTTAGCCCTTGCCTCCTCCACATATTGGGAATTCACCATAAGATGAGAAATGAAATTATCAAACATCCCTGTCCAAAAAAGACTAAATTCATCCCTAGGATCGGAAACCATAGAAGGAGAATATTTTGACAATTTATTGAATTTCCATGAGTATTCATTTACACTGATACCTCCTCGGCTAAGGTTGATGAACTCAAGAACTTTATATTCCCTCTTCTCTCTAGGAAAGAATCGATTAAGAAAAGACCTCTTGAACACCTCCCAAGTCCCCAGTCTATGCCTTAATGACTTATTATCCCTCCATTGGACATACAATTCTTGAGCCACATCCTTGAGTTTATAAGTGGCAAACTTGGCCTTTTGTCTAGTAGACAACTCCATAACATATATGATCATAAATATTTCATCATTGAACTCTTGGGGGTCTTCTTCAACCATGGAATCATAGAATGTAGGAGGTTTTATCCGAGTGAAATACCTTAGACGAGGGGCCATGGTAGCAACTTTTTGATGTGCTCGGGGTCCAAGGCTCAAATCAGGATAATTAGCGCCAAGGTCAAGGGAACTAAGGTCGGAACTATGATAACTATAACACTGAGGGTCATTATGTCCGAGATGGAAACTACAACCGCGACAACAACCTCAACAGGGGTAACTACGGTAACAGAAATGATAGGAATGGGCCCTATGTCCCTACTCAAAATCGTGAAGTTACTCCTAGGGATGGTGGAGATAATATGCCGCAAGTTGATGATATGTTGCACAAAATAATGAGGAGGTTCGATGCTAGTGATGAGCATATTAAAGAGTTAAGGTGTGATTTAGCTAGTATTGGGCAAAAAGTTTATACACATGCAATATTGATTAAACAGATCGAGTTGCAAATGGTCCAATTATCTGCGACAGTGAACACATGGCAACAGGTCACTCTTCCTAGAAACACTGTCCAGAATCCAAAAAATGATGCGCACTGTATGACGATCACTACTCGGGGTGGTAAGCTAACCATTGACCCACCTATGCCGTCTGATGAGGAAAATGTGAGAAAGGAGTGATGATAAAGTGGTAAAGGGTAGTGTTGAGGAAGAAGAGAGCAATGGAAAAGATGCAGAAGTCCCTATGAAGGTAAATATTGATGTTTTTAACAATGCTAAAGCAGCTCTCTATCAATGTCCCTTTGGTAGAAGCTCTAGAAAAAAATGCCTGGTTATGCCAAGTTTACGAAAGATCTGGTCACAAAGAAAAGATCGGTCACTTTTGAGGATGATGATAGATTGCAACATTGTAGGGTTATTGCTGCAAGATTCCTCGTACAAAAGAAAGAAGATCTGGGTGCGTTCACTATTCCTTGTAATGTTGGGTCATTACATTTTGTGAAAGCATTATGTGATCTGGGGGCAAGCATAAATCTCATGCCCCTCTCGATCTACAAGAAGTTGGGTTTGTGTGACCCAAAACCTACTCCGATGTGGCTACTGATGGCTGATCGGACAGTGAAATGACCTATAGGGATACTCCATAATGAGCTAGTAAAAGTGGAGTCATTCATCTTTCTGGATGATTTTGTTATTCTTGATTGTGAAGTCGATTTTGAAGTGCCTATTATTCTTGGCAGGCCATTCCTTGCTACAGGTAAAGCCTTAGTTGATATGGAAAAGGGGCAGATGAAATATCGGTTGAACAATGAAGAAGAGATCTTCAACGTGTGTAGGACTATGAGGCAGAGTGGTGAGCTCCAATCAGTACCCGCCATATCCCCTAAAGAAAAGACGAATAAGGAGAATGAACAAAAAAGTGCAAAACAAGAGTTTAGGGTTGGGGATTTGGTGCTTGTAGACAGTTCTAGGTCGCCTTGTCTTCCGGGCAAGCTCAAGTCCAAATGGACTGGCCTTTACTTGATTACCCGAGTATTCCCTCATGGAGTGGTTGAGTTAAAAGACAAGGAGGGAGTGCGGTTTAAGATGAATAGAGATCGAATAAAACTCTATTTGGGCATAAAGCATCGGGGAATGAAGTCATACAGGCATACCATCTTGATGAAGTCTGAGTAATCAAGTGTCCCCAATCGTGCCGCGACATTAAATCAGGCGCTTGTTGGGAGGCAACCCAATATTTATAGTCTTTTTAGTAATGGTAGAATTTTTCTACTAATGGGTTTTTAAATTTGCAGGCACATCACCAGGAAATTCTGCAGAAAATTACTCTGCAGCAGTCACTGACGGATAAATCGACGAACCATTTCGCCTGCGACGGACCGTCGTATGCCTCCATCGTACCAGGTATGTCTTTCTGTTATTTTCAAATTAGGGCACACACGACTTAACCAATGACGGGTCGTCACAACTGTGACAGACCATCATCGGGGAATCATCGCGTTATTAATGAGGCGTACCCAACCCAAACCGGTTGGAGTTTATTATAAAATTTCACCATTTAAACCTCCCAACCCCTCATTTCACCCCATTCCTTCATTATTCCTCCCTTTCCCCTCTCTTCTAACCTTCCACCATCTCTCCCTCTATCAACCGATCATTGTTCCCCCATAATTCTCCAAAGCCCTACAAGTTATAACCTACTAGTCGGATTTGCTGCTTTGGGTGTCTTCCTGGTCACCGAGTATTTGTCCTTTTTGTTTTCCCCAATTCTAAGGTATGTGTCTCTAATTTCTACTCATTTATCTTGCATTTTTGTTTATTAATTAGTATTAGCTTAGTTGTTCGTGATATGTTCGTTTCTTTTATATAAGATTCTGTCTAACCTAGGTTAAAAATGTTTGAAATTGCCATGTTTACAACACTTGACATAGGTGCTTTCGCATTACTAGTTTCCTAGGTAGTTGGGTTAGACAAATGTAGGTCCAAAACACTACAAGTTCGATTTAGGTTCATCGGGGATGAATGGGGTACACCAGTTCTGTCACTAATCTATAGAACAAGACCCCGATGACAGACTGTCATGCCTACGACGGACCGTTGTAGGGTCATTCCAAAAGCCCCAACACCCCACTTCCCATGTTTTTCCAAGTGTCCCCCAACACACACATATGACGGACTGTCGTCTCCTTCACAACCGTTCTGGTTGTCAGAGACACTGTTTCTGAGGGTCTCTCACTTTTTCTAAGTGTCCTTCAACAGACACATTTGACGGACCATCGTACACACGACGGTCTGTCCTGCATGACTGTTATGATGGTCAGAGACCCCTCTCCTAAGGGTCTCTCACTTTTTCTAAGTGTCCTTCAACGGACACATATGACGGACCGTCATACCCACGACAGTCCGTCCGGCATGACCATTATGACGGTCTGAGACCCCTCTCCTAAGGGTGTCTTACTTTTTCTAAGTGTCCTTCAATGGACCACATGTGACGGATCGTCGTACCCACGACGGTCCGTCCTGTATGACCGTTATGACGGTCTGAGACCCCTCCCCTAAGGGTCTCTCATTTTTTTCTAAGTGTCCTCTGACGCACACCTACGACGGACCGTCGTACCTGTGATGGTCCGTCCTGCACATACCTTCATACTAGTCAGAGACTCTCCTTCAGGGTTCTCCATATATACATAGTCTAAGTAGGACACGACGGACCCCATGACGGTCCGTCATAGTCACGATGAGCCGTCACCAAGCCCGTCGTGTGTCACTGTTACCATAGAAATGACATACTGTTTTAATTTTTTGTGTGGTTTTGCTTGTCTTGTTTGCCAGTTCTCGTACTAATATTGATCCTTTACAGGTACTATCTACTATGGCACCCAAGAAAGATCGAATCTATGCATGCGGGTGATTGAAGTCTGTCGCCCCGTCTGCCCGCATGGTCATTGGATCTGATGATGAGAGTGACCCCGAGTACGTGCCCCTAGGCACTTCCATCCCTTCCCGTGCTTCATGTGCTACAAGAGCCACGCCCAAAAAGGTGGCGTCTGACGTAGTCACTACCTCCCAGTCCGATGAGGAGCGCACACTGACCGGCACACCTTCTGGGTCATCCACAAATGAAGAATGAGCGTCTGGCTCCTTAGGAGTATCCTGGTCGGAGGAAGCCTCCGGCTCTGGTGAGGTTCTTGCACCCGCCACCGCTGCAGTGTCGGCCTCGTCTGACAAGGCCGACAGTTCGAAATCCACATCAAGTTCACCAGCTCAGTCCCCCAACCCAGCCACTAACCAGCCCAACCGGTCGTGTGTAGATAGGCAATTTCAAGTCTACTCCGACGCCATGTTCCTGACTGATAAAGGAGTGATGACTCGAACACTCACCTTGGAGCGGCGGGTCCTTACAAGGAGTCTCCCGACGATGCCCGAGATCCACAATCTCTTCACTAGGCATCACCTGGAGTGGACAGCACGTCCGTTGGGCCGTTACAGTGAATAAATGGTTTGAGAGTTCTGCGCATTATACGTAGCGACTCTCCGATAACAGATAGATAGGAGGGCTTCCCCCGCCAAATAGGCCCTACTAGAGCAGGTCCGAGTACGGGGCGTGCAGGTTGACATTTCCCTGCCGGCCATCCGCTGGTTTCTATACGACGAGGGTGTTGATGCTAATCAGACCCCTCTCTCTGCCGAGTTTGACTACCGCTGGCAGATTGTTAAAGATGACCAGTTCCTGCGTGAGCCATCGCTGAGAGAGACCACCAAGAGTTGGATGGCCCTGCACCTATCAGTTGATGGAGAGGGTGCCGACTGGGTGACTGAGCCAAAGGGGGCCATCAAGAAGGCCAACCTCACTTTCACGGCGAAGTTCTTGTTGCTGATTGTCCGCCACTCCCTTTCCCCCACAGCCGCTAATAATATCGTTACATGGGATCGAGCACCGTTGATGGCGGCGATGATTGCTGGGTTCGAGGTGGATTTCGCGTGGCTTCTACAGGCAGTCATGCACGAGAGGGCTTTCAAGTTCACTACTACTTACCCTTTCCCGTGCATGATCTTTTCTCTCTATAGGTCCGCAGGTGTGCCTATATGGCACGTAGATCACCTCAAGACCCCGCAGGGCACTGTTGACTTCGGCCTCATCAGAGATGAGGCCAATGCGTTCGCTCCACGCAGAGGTCCCCGTCAGAGCTGCCCCCACTTGATGATGATCTTGCATATACTGTAGCCCAATCCCGCACGGCTACACAGGCGGCGTCCACTGACACTACCCCGGTCGAGTCTATCTCGGGTAGTAACACTACCCCGAGCTTCTCTCGCACAGCCCCTCTATTGGCGCTGGTCCGGCTTGCTAGGGTCTAAAAATTAGAGGCGCAAATGGCTACACTTCTGCATCATATCCAGCCGTGGATGCACAAGTCTATTACTGAGTCAGAAGAGCGCCTAGAGCGGAAAATGGTCCAGTTAAAGAGCGAAAGATTGCTGAGGTTCACGAGCGCTTGGACGTTTTTTAGTTGAGGGTGCTAGCCCGGCCAGCCCCTCTAGTGGATGTGTCGACTCTTCAGGCTGCGGTCGACAGCCTTCGTGCAGATATTGACACGATCTTAGAGGCTAGGGTGCCGGAGTTTGAGGCCTCTTCTATCGAGCCTGCTGAAGACACAGTGTTGGCGGCCCTATTTTCCACTTCAGAGATTCCACCACTTCCCCCTCGAGAGCATGCCAAGATGTGTAGGGGTCAAGAAGAGGACGAGGCGCGAGCACGGAAGATGGAGCACCGAGAGATGGAGGCTGTGAGGAGAGCCTCACTTGCTGAGGAGGAGGCACACTAGATGAGAGCATCACAGTTAGCGGCTGGTAGTGGGTTCCAGGGTACCGGACCCACAACTTGCTGATCGACGGCGCTTTGCGCCACAGGTTTGCTTCACCTACAACTCTAGTATTTAAATTTTTATGCATTGGGGATAATTGCATGTTTTTTTGTTGGGGTGGGGTAAATGGAAAGTGAGTGTTAGGGTGAAGTCTGAGTAGCCCAATTCACTATCCTCTTTTGGGGTTTTTTTGCCTGTGTTCTTTTTCTCCAAAAGATTGATTACTTTTTCTGTTGAACCGGCATGTCTATATCTTCTGTGCATAGTTTAATGTTGGAACATGATGGCTAAATGATATCCTGATAAATTAGAAAATGATGCATGACTAGGCATAGTAACTGATAAATGTGTAACTCTAAGCATGACATAGAGGTACAACATTGCATTACCCTAAGACTAAAATTCGAACTAGGTGTATGATAATCTGGTATAGTGATGAGATATCAAATGAGTGTGAGAAAGATTTGAATAGTCCACTATTGGTACTGAGCTAGAACTTTCCTGGTTAGTCCTGCTAGAAGTAAGCTGTAATAGACAATTAGGAAAAGATCATAGGCCCTTATTCAATATAGCCCATTTCTAGCGTATATAAAAGAAACCAAATTAAATTTATCCATCTTTGATCCAAATGAGGATTTTTTTAAAGTGAGGACACTGGTTGCAATACCGGAATTGTTAGCACCTCGGTGAGAAATTGAAGTGGATAGGTGTTAGTGCATGGTGAGTCTGTGTCATGTTCTGATCCCACATAATTCAAGCCTAATAGTGATAGCATGCATAGATTTGATGAGATTAATCGGGATCGATAGCCAAATGATTGCAAAGGATAAAACATGGATATTATTGTACAAAGATTTTGTATTGAGTCATAGTGTTTCGCTTGAGGACAAACAACGAATTTAAGTTGAGGGTGTTGATATACCGTGGTTTCACGTTATTATTAATACTTTTCCCTTAAGTTTAGTGTGTCCAAAATCCTTTTTGTGCTAATTTTTATATAAGTTTCTCTTTGTTTTGCAGGAAATCTGTCCAAGATAAATGCGGAGATTTTGAGAGAACAAATGCAGAAAAGACCACCTACGGAGCTTATGACGGTCCGTCGTGCTTGTGAAGGTCCGTAGGTGGCAGCATAGTGCAGCTGCTGAAGGAAGATGGTGAAGTCTGACCAAGTGTGGGGTTACGAAGCTTGTGACGGTCCATCATGTCTATGACGGTCCGGCCTGCAGGTTCGTCATGAAGTTCAGAGAAGTAATCCCAGTACCCATATTCCTAGAGTTGAAGTATTTTGGAACGAAGACCCTCGACGGACCGTTGTACCTATGACGGTCCGTCATACTTGTTGTCGAGGGTAATGAAGAGAGCAGCAGAAGATATTTCATAAGTATGGGACGACAGAGTCCATGACGGTCCGTAGTGACAATGACGATCCGTCGCGAGGTCTGTCGACCCAGCCGCGTTTTGGCAGATTTCCAGCAAATAGAGTCCTTATTTAATTAGGTTTTTATTTTCTATAAATAGTTCGAAAAACCTCATTTTTGAGGTTACAATCTGGATCATTGTTAGCCTCTGTATTTTTAAATATCATATTAGCAGACACTGTATTGTTAGGTTCTTGATTATCTTTAGACTTTTTGACAGATTATTGATTACTTTGAGATTCTTGCAAGTGATCATTAGTGATTAATCAGGCAAACTTTCGGATTTTACTCTTTCTTATTGAAGTAAGTACATGAATTCTTATTTAATATATTTGAATATTGTGATTATGACTATGAGTAACTAAACTCCATAACTAGGGTTGTGGGAACCATAGGCAAATAATGAGATAAAACTTAACTAAAATAACAATTCTAGAATGGCATCTTGCATGTATTAATAATTCTTTCTCTTAGAAGTCTTTTTAACGGATGGCCAACGTTAGAACTCGCCTTAATGCTATTTGCCGGACAAAGGAGGCAAATAATAGGAAAAGAATTCTCAACATAGATTTAGTGTATACTATCTAATAGGCTAGTATTGATTGGTATGAGGTAATAGCTTACTCAAATATCGAATACGATGCTTAATATGAGGTAAAGATAAGGGTTAGGAAAGCAACACACGTAGCCGGACCAAGGTGCGGAGTGAGATTTTCTAGATGCCGGACCAAGGATTTAGAAATACATAACTTATCACCTTGCATGCAAGATACTAGGAAAGAATTGTTATAGTTAGAATTATCAAGTTATGAACCTGTGGGGAACACGTAAACCCTAGTTACTTTGATTAATTGATTAAAATCCAACATTCAAAGCTGTTAAGTGTCTCTTTCAATTGCGTTAGTTATTTTCATCCATTTAGAAATAGAAATTCCCCTTTTATTGTTTTTACTTTCCAAGGAAGTCATTGATCAACCAATAGTAATAACAGGTTGAAGTTAAGCCTAGACTATTTTCCTTGTGGGAACGATCCCAACCTCACTAGTCGGGTTATTTACTTGACACAAATGTCTTACTTCTTATTTGAGAAGTAAGTTTGAGCGTATCAGGCAACATAGTTTAAAGACTAGGAGATTTAAGGAGACCCATACCCACCTTGGTGGACAATCTCATATTCAGGAGAATTATGTGAACGTCCGCCTTCTCGAAAGAAGGCATCACCACTCATAACTAGCCTATCGGTGCTTAGTTTGAAGATCCTTTTTACATTCTACTCATTGATCATTGAAGCTTGCTTCTAGCATGAGGTAGTCATAGCTCATTAGATGACTTCTTATCTCTTCTTTACGTATTAAGTTTGAATTATCCTTACACTTACATATAGAATGTGATTGAGACTTGTCTCTTAATATTGAGCACTCTCTTAGGTGACTACTTATGCTGATCTTAGCTTAGGCATGGTTGAGACTTATCTCACAATTCATTTCAACGTCTTATCACGTTGTCACTATTTTCATTTGCATCATAGTGTAACATAATTACTCACCTTATCACGTGAATGTTCATTTCTTCATCTTGCCTTTAACTTACATCATATGCCATGCACATGGAATTTAGTGTACTTTTTTCCCCTCATGGTAGTACCCCTTTCGAGTTACATCATATATAAGGCTTATTTTTGTGATTTTTAAGTGATTTTAGACTTTACCCGTGTGCAAATCCCTGGGGCAGCATATATTCTTTCGATTTATTTTCATTGTGTGTGTGTATATGAGACTTATGAGTCTTCAAACATTCAGCCAAGAGAACCCAAGTTTGATCCTTAGTGGCTACGTTTTATTTTTATTGTATATAAGACTTATGTGCCTCACAATTTTCTGTCAAGGGGGTCCGTGTTTGAATATATTGGGCAGCATATAATTTTTTATTATATGTTAGACTTATGTATCTCACACATTTGGCCTTGAGGCCGGGTTCGATTCCCATCCTACACCCAACATTATTTTCTTTTTAATTTACTCAAGACCTCTTCTTCTAGTGCCAGAACCTTGAGGCCTCAAGTTCAATTCTTAGGTTTAGCATTTTCTTTGTTTGAATTTAGCCGAGTCTTCTCTAATTAACATTAGTCCCTCAAGTTCATTCTCCTTACACTGTAGTCTAGACAATTTGGTTTCGATTTTTATGTCCACGTTAAGCAATACTTTAGCCTAAAATTACATCCATATATCCATACTATTTCATGGTGCATTGATGTACATGACCGAGAGTCTTCGACTCATTTTTGTTCGGCAATTTAGATCATAAGTTTCATTTACTTTTCATGAACATCACAGTTTCTTTTTGCATGTTAAACACAAAACATAACATAACACATAATTCACAACTTCTTCAAGTATACCGAAACATTTATATCACCGAAAACATCATAATTGTGCACATGTAACATTAAACATTCAGACGTACATAACAAAATCATAAACATCTGAGAACACACATGCACACAATCACAATAAGTCCTAAAATCATCTACCAGATGTCATACCAATACATGCATTAATCGCTCATAGGATCTAATGACAGGGGAATGCAACAGGGACAACCTTAGTTTTTAGATTGGAATTAAATTGATCCTTAGGGAACTCTTGGGAAAAGGACCTAAAGAGAATAAAACCCATACATTTTTCAACTTTGACAACCAGCCACAAAAATGTCCTAATCTATGTACAAACCTCTCTTCCGAGCTTTGTTTCTTGTTCACAAGTGAAGTTCTTTACGTGATTCCTTAAAACACTTAGGCGTGCAAATTTTTCTTTTTGTTTTTGATGGATGAATCCGAGAACTCTTAGAACATTAGACTTATTTTATTTTTCTGTTTTTGAATTGCAAGGTAAAGCTGTAAAATGTTTTGTGGATATATAATGAAATAAGAGAGTACATGGAGTACAGTCCTAGTTGGAGTCGTGTGCCCCCTTTTCTTGGGGTTTGTTGTTGACTTATTCAACAGAATTTAAATGTTAACAATCATATTATAATCTATATGCTAAGTTACTATAATTCCCCTCCTTATTTTTGTCTAATTTAATTCACTTAAATCGCCCACTTTAATACCTCTAGCACGGCTCTAACCAGAGTGTGGAGATCCTGTCAAACTTGGGTTTGATCACCGAGATTTGACCCATTTTGACTAATTAAAAAACTTATTTAATTAATTAAATATCAACCTAGGGTAATTACTGTACTACCCCTAGACCCAAAAATACATTATAACCCCTAGAACCCTTAAAACCTAAGACTAACCCTCTAAGTCAGGTTAAGACTCACCCGAGTGAATCCTAGTTTTCGGGGACATAACATGGCTGGAAACTACCCTGACTAGCTCAATGAACTTACCAAGTAGGTTATTTTGGCTGGTTCATAGGTCTAGGGGTCTTGTTCCACGCGCATAAAGCCGTGTGAACTCGGTCTAACCTATGCATTCTAGGTACATTTAGGTCTTACTTAGCATAGTTGTTTCCGAGTTGTTACAAGTATATGAGTCCTTACACAATATACAAGAGGATTATCAATGCAACATGTGAGTTAGATCTACCACAACAGTTAGCAACATCCCATCTGGTGTCCCACATCTCTATGTTTAAAGAGTGCACATGAGATACTTCACTTATCATACAAATTAAGGATATTGGTATCAAGAAGAACTTATCTTACAAGGAGGTTCCAATTTAGAATGTAGATCGCCATGTTCCCATGTTGAGAACAAAGGAAGTAGCGTCGAGTCAATGTTCTGTAGAGAAATCAGTTTGTTGAAAAGCTACTTCAGAAACTAAAGAGGATAGAAAGTAGCATCGAGTAAAATTTCATGGCATTGATATTAAGTTGGCATGTTAAAGTTCTATTGTGCTTGTTGGGTGTTTAAACTGTATGTTTGATGTGACACCTTTATCCTTGTAAGAGTGATCTCATTCGAGGATGAATGATCCCAATGGGGATATATTGTAACAACTTTGAATTTTAATTAAGTAGGAAGAAGCTTATAATTAGAAGTAGTCATTTTTGGAGAGAATTATAATATGTAATTTTACTTAGGTTAGGAAACATGATTTTTTTTGACAACTTCATATGACCATAACCCCTTGGAATGATATTTCCAACACCGCCGAGTTTGGATGATTCCGAGTTCTTATGAGTGACTTGTGCCTTTTGGAAGTTGGGTTGTAGGAATAAGGGAAGTCCAATCCGGATTTTAAAAAGGTACTGGTCTTTCCCTTACCCTTTTATATTAATTGATTTTTTGTAATATTATTAAGGATATAAACTGAATTTGGTTATTTTTACACTTTTGAAGAGAGGTTAGTGTTTTGGAGAAAGAACGTAAGAGAAGAAGAAAGGAAAAAAGATCCAAGATTGTCGAGTTTGTCAAAAATAACTTGTGGATTTCATCGGGGTTATCCCTACAAGGTATGTGTGTCTCTCAAAATGTTAAGATCGTTCTCCCACATTCCAAGCATGTTTTTTCATTTTGGATTCGTCCTAAATGTATTTTAATATTGATTATCTTGATAACCTTTCTTGATTTCATATGTTACTCTTGAATTGCTTGAGTTGAGAAGTTCTTGAATTCGTTACATCGCATTATAGAGTCGTTTCTCCATAGGTTTTTAGGTACATTTTCTACATATATATATATATATATATAAGTATGTATGTATGTATGTATGTATCTAAAATAGATTTAGGAAAAAGAACCGAGTTTTCATGAATTGAGGAAGAAAAAATAAGAAGATATTTCTACGGGAAGAATTTTGACATAAGCGTTGTAACACTCCGAAGTCTAATGCTTAATCTAGAGCCTCATATGATGAAATAGACCTTGAACTACTGCTTTAGGAGCTAGAATAATGAATATAAATCATTTAGGAAGTTTTTGAATCAAAATGTTAGGGAACGTCCATGATGTCCGGTGAATTATAAAATATAGGTTAGTGTACCTTGGTATGTTTCATAGGGTCTTAGGAATTGGAATTCGATTAAATTTTGTATAAAGGTGTTAAACATGTATTAGAATACGTTTGGGGTAAAAACGTCTGGGTATGAATCCCCAAGGACCACACAAAGAGTCCTTGAGGAGGACCCTTGTGTACGTGTCCAAAAGCTATCAAAACACAGTGGCTACCTATGAGATCAGTCGATGAGCCATCACCCAGCCAACGAGGCATCGATGGCCTCCGTAGTTGATCCTCATACATTTTCAAAAAGGAGTCCAAAACGTGGTCTCTAACACAAACAACGGTCGAGCAGGATGGTGAGTGCAGGGGTCCTCGAGTGACCTACAGACCTGTAGGTCAGGGTCTCATATGTTAGGTTTGTTAAGGGTTGTCCAATTTTAAGTAAGTTCACTTAATTAGTTAGTTGGTTAGTTGGTCAATTAGGGGTTAATAAATGTCTAATTAAGTTAATTAAAACATCTAACCCTCATTAAACTAAACCAACACCCCAGAGTTCCCAAGCTCACCTCTCTCTAACATCTCTGTAGCTTCTATCTTCCCCAAACATCAACCTCCATTGAAGAAAACTAGGGCTACAATTCAAAGACATAGTGACCAATATTTTCATCTCAAATTCTTGGTAAGATAATCACTAAGGTTTGGTTTCTTTCACTCTTGTTATTCCTTTCCCCAAGAGACCCTTTCAAAGATGTCTTCCAACTTACTCAAAACTAGGATTTCAATCTAGACATTGTTTCTCTTTTCAAAACGAAACTGGCTATAAATTATGCTTAATTATAGTCTATTATCATTCTTTAACTTAATATTAACGGTCAATTGTTGTTACTCAATAAAGATTGCCCCTTTAAACCCTTGTGTTTTCCCAATATTCATTATGTATTGTAATTCTGCAGTAATTGTGAAGGAAGATGATTATGTGTATGTATAGAATAGTAATTAATACGCATTAATTCTTGGATTTAACTTGTTTATACAGTGGTTATGAAGTTCTTGGTAATTGAAGTATGAAGGCACGGAGAGGGCAATAAGTTATGAAGATTGATTCTTCTTGAACTCGATTGTAGAGTATGATTTACTTTGATTGCAATGCTTCTATGTCTAAAGTGTGGTTGTGATGTTGATAGTAATTATTCCTCATTCTTAATCCTAGACTATTGAATTGATTATGAACTGTGCAAGTATGTTATGGTATGATTATCATATGATTGAAAGTAATTTCTCAAGATTATGATAAAGTGTTAAGTTAAAGGTTTACTCATTTGTATTTGTTCTTCTAAAGCGAAAGGATAGTTCACACTTAAGAATATCCATGAGCCATGATGATGAATTTTTCACATAGGGGTCTATAAGGGACTAATGTGTTCTTGTATAAAAGGTATGATGATTACTAAAGGGAATAATTTTTAGAACCAAAAGGGCATGTAAATGAGATGGAGGTCTCACGTTTAGTAAGTGTAGCCTCCCACATGGGTTTCATCACGTTAAGCAAGTACAGATTCCCAAGATTTGTGTTGTCTCATGAGATGGAAACCTCAACGTTAGTAAGTCAAGGTTTTATAGTAACATTCTACTTGACCCATAACTATGTGCGCACATAAGAATATAGCTTACTGGAACCACCTAGATAGATATGTAAATTGGTTACACCTTTGGCAAGTGTTAACCCTCTCTTATTAGTATGGGAGAAGAATATATAATTACAAGTAAGTCACATGGTCTCGTGTATGTTATTGCACTATTCTCCCAAATGTAATAATATAAATGAATAAGTCAAGTATGTAGCTATTATTTTAGCCCTTATAAAAAAGAAAACTGATTAGGTTCTGACCATTGAAGAGCTTCTAGGCCACTTTAACAAAGATACTTGGACTTCTTCCTCCAAGTAGTGGTGAGTCCTCCAAGTTCGATGATGTTGCCTTTGATCTACCCTTGTAGTATTGATATTGTCTAAAAGACGTTCATTGCTTCCTTATTCTTAAAGACAATTATACTTGTGTAAGGGTTTCAAATATTTTACTTTACTAAGATGGTTTAATGTGAGACGATTTTTCTAGACTAACTCCGTATATGTTGTATATGTTAACAAAACGAGAAGCCTATGTAAGCTTCCTATGTGAGGAGTCTAAGTAAACTTCATATGTATATATTCGAAGTAAGCAAGGGGTCTATGTTTAACTAATATGTATAAAGTTTCAAATATTTCACATTTTTACCTATGAAATGTAATGATGAATGCTAAGAGGCTACCTTATTCCTCTTAGAGGATGACGACGCTGGTTACGTCTAAGGGGTGCTCCCTAATCGTAAAAGAAGCATGCTGCATTACGGAGCTGACACGAGGTGTTCTTCCTCAAAAGACTTTTTTGGAACCAGATTTTAAGTATGCCTCCGCTTTGCGGACCCATCTCTAAATCTTGATTTTATGTCCTTTACCATGTTTAGCAATCTAGAATTATTCTTAAATATCATGAGATCATTTGAAACACAAATCATAATCCTTTAATCTACAATTTAATTCAAGGATCAGTGAAGAGTCAAGTTAAGATTAGTGAAGAGTCAAGTCAAGAACAGTTAAGATCAAATTCAAAGAGAAGTCAAGATAAGTTCTTAAAGTTTTTAAACGGTCTTTCACAAACGTTTTGACTTGTTTTAAGACTTATGTTTAAAATTTTAGCAAAGATTTCATATTTAAAATAATTTTCTTTAAATAGTATATGGGGACTATGTATTCCCAAAGATATTTAAAATATTTTCACATTTAAATAAGATTTTAAATTATGATTTGAAAAGAATATTTAGTCTAGTTTCAGAAAAGAGTAGTCACTTTCTAAATGAAGAAAGTGAGGAAAACAGAGATTTCCAAGATAGCCTTTGAGCTATGTTTTTGAGCACTAATGTCAAATGAGAGAATGAAGTATGTTTTTAAAACATAAAGAGCTAGTATCGTATTTTGGCATTATAATTAAGCACCGAAATTGGGGAGCTTTTGATAACCCACAACCCCCATAAACCATGTAGGCACTTTGGGTAGAAGAGGGTCATACATTTTTGATGAACCCTTTTCCCAATATATTAGTGGATCCATTAGGTAGTTCAGGTATTATACTTGTAACAACCGAGGAGGACATCCTATAAGTTACCGGTGTTGTCGACCTCTCGGGGGTCTTGGACAAACCTATTAGAATTCATTCATCGCATTATCATAAAATTAGCGGAAAATTTAGAACTTTTAATAGAATAACATAATGCTAGAATAATATTTCACTTATAAAATCGTAAGTACATAGTTTAGACACTGTCTCCTTTTGCTATAAAAGACTTAACATCAATATAATAATATAGGATACGACCCTTAACAACATAAATGAATAATCTAAACTATTACATGAACTCAAAAAGCATCTTGATATGAAGGTAATTTATTCATAAGGACACAATTAAACTTGGAAACTAACTATCCAAGCTCTTCACTTAAGAAAGATCCTCTAGATATCACCACCTACAATTTGTATAAAAAGATGAAGAAGAATGGTTATAATAAAAGAATGGACTAACTATGATAACCAAGCCAAAACATGAGATAAAGAGTACATTTAGCTAAAAGTAATGCATCATGTCTTCATAGTAAAACTTCATGAACATTGACACAATAAAGACAATATAGTTCACATACATCATATGGACATGAATGTAACTCACAATAATACTTGAAGCCATTTTATCACTTATGAAGGAACATTCATCAAAGTACAATCTACACAAAAGAACCATCACCTAAGACAACCTCCAAATCTCACTAGTGCAATTTACAAGTAGCATTCCATGATACTTCTCATATCAAGTGATCTTAGGAAGTCACCCTTGACATAGGCACATCTCATTAAATAACATACCTTACATGCACTTAACCTTATACATAAGACCAACATACATCTTTAATGGTCACATAAGAACTATTTCATTCATTATGTCATAATCATAACTCATGTAGTTCATACAATAGCTAAACCACCGTTACAACCCATTCACAAGCTTACTTGTACAATGTACACATGGAGTATTATACCCCCACATATATCAAGCAAACCCTTTTAGAAGCCATAAGTGTAATTAACATGCCTAATCATAATGCATGTCTTGATATCAGTAAATTAAACCTTCACATACATTCATATCGGAATGCATGAACCATAATCTTATTTCATAAAGAAACCTTATCATAGATTCCCTTAGAGTACAGTTGTGCAATGTATAAGTAGGGTACATAGTTTTACCTACTCTAAGTAGTACTTCAAGGAATCATGACTAATATTAATAATCTTATGTTAGTTCATTTCTTAACATTAAAAATGCTTAGACATAACCAACATAGACCATTGTAATTAACATAGAAACCGGTGTCATATAACCCCACACTAAAATAAGGTGTTCTACTTGCTATGGTCGAACCATAAATAATAGCTATCTATGTAGATTCGCTAGTTATGTCCTACGGGGGCACATAGTTAAGGGATAGTGAGATTTCTTCTATAAACCTGACCTAAAGCATTAGAGGAGAGGCTTCCATGTCCTGAGTATCACTTGGATGACCCCACTTATTGCATTAGTGGGGTGGCCATTTCCTAATTGTACATATCCATTCGGCGCTAAGCTTAAACTCATTCTTTAATATCTTTTAGACTTTATTCATTATTAGTCCGTAAAGTAGGATTTGGGACTTGCTCACTCATACATCATATAATTCAAAGGTTTCTAATATGAGAATAAACTTTCATCATAGAACCTATTTATGTGAGAATATTCTTTCACATCATTCTATTATTCATAACATAGTCTAGTTTAGAGTACAATTGGGGAAGTCCTACAAAAGACTTACTTTTACTAGATCATCATAACATTATTCATTAATACATTCATGTGTGGGTATACATATGTGATAAAAACTTTCACATAAACACCTCTAGACAACATATGCTCATATTTCATTAATCATATACCTTAAATGAACAGTAATAGATGATGGTGCATATAAGAACTATCCTTACAATTAATACCATGAATCTATCTTACTCTTAGTTATGAATGAGAGTTTGTGTGTGTTCATATAGGTCGTCATGATCTCATAAGAGTAACAACTTAGTTACTAAGGGAACCACCGTTATAGGGTGACAAATCACATATATATGATATCCTTAAGTCATGAAAGACTCACACATAGAACATTTAGGGACTATAGGTCATACACTCACATTACATCACATGAGACAAGAAGATATTCAAAATTATAATAGAAACTCCAACGTACATAAGATTACACATTCATTTTGGGTAACATAGGTAGGGAATCAATCTACAATGATAATCATCACAACCAAGCATGTAGACCATATCTTGCCCTGACATCAACATACATATTGTACTTCACATCATCAATACACCTAGATCATGATACTAGAATTGAGGACTACATATATAAGCTTCATACTCATGATAATAATCAAATCAACTCAATATAAATCTATTTCGCTCAGGACCATTATCAAAACATGTAAATATAGATAAGAATGTAAACACCGCCCCCATAATTGGACCATACCACACAACATCAACTCCAATGCTAATGACTAGAAAGTTAGGTTAAACTTACCAATACACCAAACCATGATAACCATGGACCAATTTTCAAAAATTCATAATCAATTGATATAGATTGAATTAGTACTAATCAATACACTAGAATCTAATCACAATTGATTCATCATCTAATCAACATCATAAGACCCACATAATATCATAAATGAAAGATGAAGGAGATCGTGGTTTATTTGTGGAATTGTATAAAAATTTATCATAAAAACATTAATTAAATGTACATTCATCAATATAATGCCTTAAAAAACCATTGACAATGAACTTATCGCTAGATTGAAAGATATGTTTTTTTATCGTATGATCACATTGGTAAACCTTTGATTGAATTCCTTAGATGAAAGGTTAACTAAGGATCAAGGGTCACATTAATAGAATAAAATACTACACATTTGGATAAGAAACCACTCGAAATTTCATCATCTAGCTTGAGCTTGAGTTGACCTCCAATGGAGGTTTGAAAGAATTTGGAATAGAAGAGAGTTTTTGGATATTTGATTTCTTATTGGGTGTTGGGGTTTTGACTTGGGAAAGTAGTTAAATAGGACATATAATAGTTTATAATCGACTACCAAAGGTATCAAAGAAAACCCATACTTATTTAGACTTTTAGACATTTCAAACTTGACTTTAAAATCATTCAACCGGATCTGCGACTTGGTGCGCGTCGGGGAGGTAGCTCTTTATTTCACCTCACAAATTTTTCAGGCAACGAGCCTCGTGTTAGTCGTGCAAAGAAGTACAGCTTGAGTACCAGGCGCACGACGCAAACTGACCTCCATAAATTGGTTCTGCACCCTTCCTTTGGAAGCTTCATTGTCCAACGTTTGGGTCCTCCTCAAGAATCCTTAAGGTGGCCCTCGGGGAGTTTTTCTCGAATGTTTTGACCCTTAACATGCATATTAAGATAATAAGGTCACCTATACTATTTTAGACTCCAAAAAACAAATAATAACTAGTCAAACGTACAAGGATACACTAGAAGACAAATAACTAGTTTCCGGACGTGTTGGTCGTCCTTCAACTTTTGACTTCTAACTCTTTAAAATGACTATCCCAAGTTGTGACCGACTTTATTTACATGTTATTAACTCTAGATATACATGTTTCTTGAACAATATATACCAACAACAATCTTATAGTCTATACATAACACCATCAAAGTCATCTATGCCATTGCCATGTTTAGTTATGTTCAAGGAGGGACTACCTTCTCCTACTCACAACAAAACACACATGACATCATAAAACTTATATTCAAGCATTTAACAACGGTCAATTCATTTAAAGAGAATATTTCCAATTTTAACCAAGGCTTGCTCATTCTTCCTTTCTCACAAAGTCAAAATGGAAGATTACACCACAGACATGACAACATAGGATGTTAATTTACAAAATTTCAATTTGTAATTTTCATGAACATGCATCATGTAGGGAAAGTATTATAGGTAATAGGCACATATATATAATATTGTCTAGTCATACGATCATTTCTCAAGAGTAAACCTATATTCACATTTCCCAAATCACAAAATCATATATTTCTAAAGGGACTCATATTTTCTTATTTAAATAAAACTCAACACCTATTTGTGGGGGCTAAGATGCCCTCAAATCAAAACAGTTATTAGGCATGTTAAATAAACCATCTCATGAATTTAAATGCACATTTGTAATAGTAAGACACACAATCAACATGAGAAACATGCAATTTATCAAAATCCCCTTTTCAATGCAATATGAATTTTTTAAAATATGCATAACATATTGTTATTTAAGACATGCATAACATATGGAGAGCATGCAACTTATACTCATATGCAACACTTCATAACATGGTCAAGCTACTAGGAACTCCTTGGATTCAAGAATGAGTAAGAATAGAAGAAAAAAATATGGATATTAAAAACCTTAATACTAAACTCATCATCCCCCACCAAGGGTAAATCCATCTAATAAAAACTCATCTCATCCAAGAGAACATGGAATTACCAATCATTATAGTCAAGTACATCATTCCCCTATTGGGATCAAACTTATGCAAACCCTTCTTAATATCACGTCCTTCCATTTGTCAACAAGGAACCATTTCTTACTAGCTTTTAACACAGAGTCCACAAGGTGAGGATTTCAAGATATCATAATTTGAATATATCTAAATTACTCCACTCCATATCCATCACTCCAAGTGATTCTTAACATAAGGAAGTCAAAGGGAAATCAAAATAGGATTATTATGGTCATTCATAACCTTACCATCTAGGCACATCATCCCCCACTTGGGGTAAGCCTAATATAATATTCATCACATTATTCGCTTAAAAACAAAGGTGATGGAAAGTTTAGACCAAACCTACATACTCCTCTCATATGAAGGTTTTACACTATTGAGAATTCCACTCCTAATCTCATATCAAGGAGCTTACTAACCCAATCATAAAGAGGTAATACTCAAGCACCAATATTCCTCTACCTTTATGCTGTATAGGAAACTTATTGAAATAAAGTTAGGTTAAACTACCCAACCGCATGAGGATATAAATACACCATGAATACCAATGGTAACTTCATAATTTCCTCACATTCTACCACCAAGTCCTAAGGTAAGTAGTTCTTTATTTAAGCATAGAAGGTTAATTACCTTAGGTAGTTCATCTATAGCCTTTAGAGAATTATCCCTGCAACATAGCCAATCATAAAACATATGTTGGGACTCTTAAGGTCCACTATAACATTCTAGAGATCTAGGGTAACCATCCTTTCTAGTTCAAATAATAGGGGAAACATCGTAGATATTTGGCCTTAGAGGCCCCTTTATTTTCTTCTATCATTAGGGAAACACAACTTCTAATTCATTTCAACCCACATCATCACCTTTGGTGGAAACTTCCAACAAACCTTGTGTAATACTCCGAAAGTCTAAAACCTAATCTAGAGCCTAACATGAGAGTCTAAGAGTTTTAACACTGATTTTTAGCCGATTATAATGTAACTAAGTCAGTTAGGAATTTTTAGATTGAAAACGTCAAGGACGTCCCAAAACTAGTTTAAGAGGTGCTAGTGTGCCTTAGCCTATTTGTCTATGTTTTTGGAGTCAAAATTCAATGAAATTTGGTGGTAAGTTGTCTATTACGTTTTAAAGTTGGTTATAGTTGAAATGTCTGGGTACAACTTCCCAAGGACCAACAAATGGTTCCTTGAGGAGGACCCTTGCATTTTGGCAAAAAGCTACCAAAAGTGTATACCAACGTGTGCAGGCGACAAGGCGTGATTGGATCGATGAGGCGTTCATGCCTCCGTCGCCAACACTTAGCCATTTTGGCTAATTTTCCATTTGAACCAATGTCTGACACCAACGAGGGGTGTCTAGGATGGAAGGGGTCAAGAGCGTAGACTGACCTACCACCCGTCAGTCGGGGTCTCGTAGGCCACATCCATGTGGTTATTGTTCCATTTTAGTTAGTTGAATTAGTTAATTAAGTAGTAATTTTATTGGTGGAATGTTAAGGGAGTCCTAATTATTTTAGTTAATGACTCTTATAAAGACCCCAAACCTAATTAAACTAAACCTATTTCTTAAAATTCCCAAAACCTAATTGCTCTTCGTTCTCTCTTCTTTCTCTCTCCCAAAGAAACTCCGTAGAAGACCAAGCAAAGAAGGGTTATAGGTCTTAAAAGTATCAAGTTTTATTCATCAATCTTCATCAATTAGTAAGGTATGAGATTACTTTCAGCTTTTGGATTTCTTTCCCCAAAGGTTTCCTCAAAATTAATGTAAAAAAGAAGAGTTTTAGATGTGTCTTCTTTTATCACGAAATTGATCTTTTGAAAATTGGTTGATTTTTATTCCTTTTTGATGTTATCAGTAGATTAACATGTAATATGGTTCAACTATAATACTTCTTTGGGAATTGATCTAGTTTGTGGAAAGATAACCTTTTTCCCTTTAACACTACGTTGTGATCTTGAATTGAGTTATGTAGTAATTGTACAATTGACTTGGTTAATATGTGAATTACTATTTTATATTGTTATTATGCCAATTAATGATTAGATTGTGATACTTTATAATCCAATTATGTTAGTTTTTTATTAATTAAACTAGGTTGCAAAGTAGATCATTAATTACCCTAAGCTATGAACTAGAAATGAACTATTGTGTAGTGATTAAATTGACTTCATTATTGAGTTTATTACTATTGAGTGATTATATCACACACATTTTTGGGTTGAATTGTATGGTTGATGGTAAGGATATGATGATGGCTTGTGAAGGTGATTGGGTAAGTCTAGTAATTTCAATTCTTTACTTTAATTATGATAACTTGTGTTTATTAATGAAGTTATGAAGTATACCTTATGTTAATATTGATTAGGTTTGGTATGATGTTGAATTGAAATGTCTTGAATTATGTGATTGTTAGATTATGTTTAAGATGTATTTATATAAGGTTGGTAATGAAGTACCTATGTGCCTAACTATGATATAATGATGTTAATGTGCTAATCTCACATATGAGGGTTGTAATAAAAGGTTTTCTCATGCAATTCCTATTGAGCTATGACTATGACTATATAAGGGGTATACTCTATGATCTTAACTAAGTTATGATTATTAATAAAAGACATTTCAAAAGGGACTCTAGCTTAGCACCGAGTGAACTAGAGTGAGAAGTATCCATTCCCACATATGGAAGGTAGGATCACTAAAAATGTACTCATGAGATTGGAGACAATAATGCATGTATCATAAGGAGGGTCCCGACTATATCGCCTAATTCTTGAACTATGTTGCCCCCATAGGAATACTAGCTAGTGGATCCACATCGATGTTCTGTTCATCTTTTTGTACTACCTTGGCAAGTAGTCCACCTTCCTTCGGTGTAGGGTTCCATAACACCGGATTCCACATTAGCTCATGTGGCCTATGTCGGTTAAGGCAAGATGTTCCCGAAAGTAAAATGAAGTAATAAAGTGGACACTAACTAGGATGACTTGAGGGGTTTGACTTAGTCTAGGTAAGGGTATGGGACTCTATCTATAAATTGCACTAGTTAGCCTTGAAGAGAGTCTTAGAAGGATGTTCCTATATGATTATATTCTTATAAATGTAAATGATATGTATATGTTCATCTTATATGTTAATGATATTATGCGATATTGATTTCACTTATGAATATGTGGATGGTCTCTATGGCTAAAGTATGAAGATTTTTACTCTTAATGATATAATATGTGAAGTGGGCATTTCTTATGGTTCTTGTTGAGTTTATTTGGTTGAGTGAGGTTATGAGGCCTTACTTGACCATTGCACTAGTGGACTTAATATGGGTACATGAGTGATTTTCTTGCTTTGGCTATGATGTTGTGAACTCTTTTATATGTTTGTTGATATTATAACTTGATGATAGAGTTGTCTTGACTATGTGCTTAATTAAGTTAATATGCATGTTGATTTGACTAGACTTAGTGTTGTTTGTCTTGTGATGTACATGGTCTTGACTTAATGAAGATGTGATATTGACTAATATTGGTTCTTGAATGTGCATAATGTATTTTCAAAGAAAACTAGCATGCTTTAATGAAACGTCCCTTTTTAGCACGATTTCTATGTTTTATGTGCATATGGTCCTTTACTGAGTAAAAGTGGTGTGCTAATCCCATTTTATCTCTTTTCCCCTAACATTTTATGTTCATCTCGTTGAAGGGTTCGTGACAACATTTGAAGAATACTTTTTTTTTATTAAACGATCCTTATGGTGGGTCAGGGGCTAAGCAACACCCCCAGGACTTATCATTTATTATAAAAATTGTACAATGAGAGGGACATAAACCTTTACCTCCTATCTTAAGTTGGGATTTATAGTTAATGAACCATTAAGGTTTATCAACTTAATCCCTTACAAATGAGTTGTAATCTAGTAAACAAAGTACCTAGAGAGGACTTCTCTCTTATTACAAAGTTTTCTAGTAAAACATAAATGAGGGAGACTCTCCCTTTTTGAAGAAAGTATATTATAAAAGAAACCTATTCATATAACTAAATTGAACAGATTTTCAATTTTATTATTGTACTATACAAGTATTGAAATTATGGTGGTTGCTTGATTCTCTTCAACTTCCTTCTTCTGAATAATGGCATTACCATTTTCTCCAAAATATAACTTCCTCAAATTGCTCCAATTAATTGTTGAGAAGTATATATCCAGCTTATGACTATATTTAGCTAACATATCAGCCGTGCCATTATCTTCTCTATAGATATGTTGACATTGAAAATACTCCATTTTGTGACTAAGTTCTTGAATCTGCTCGATTGCTTGTTGACATCTCCATGGTATGCATATTATATTGTTTATCCATTTGCTCAATAACTCAGAATCAACCTCCAGAATAATGTTCTTGTATCCATGTTGAACACACCAACTAATTCCATACAATGCAACTTGTATTTCTGCAAATTTGTTAGTTCCAAAACCAAAAGGAATAGAAAA
The DNA here is from genome assembly GCF_036512215.1 of Solanum lycopersicum. Lineage (NCBI taxonomy): Eukaryota > Viridiplantae > Streptophyta > Magnoliopsida > Solanales > Solanaceae > Solanum > Solanum lycopersicum. The sequence goes on from NC_090807.1 coordinate 45,445,576, forward strand.
TACATAAATCAAGTTACCTTGAAGATCTCTTAATATTCCTCCTCCACCAGTTTGGCCAGTATTGTGAATTGTACTTCCATCTGTATTTAATTTATAAGTGCCTACTGTTGGTTTATTCCAGCTTACCATGATTATTTTAATCTGTTGTTAACAATGCTCCACAATGTGGATCAAACTGTCCCAGCTAAGTTGATATGGTATATTAGCAAAATTTATATGTTTAGCCTTCATGATATAAGAAAATATAAGATATTCTACCCTTTGTATACTTTATTGTTTACCTCCATACTTGACAGAACACCTGTTTTTCCACAAACTGCAAAAAATAAAGTTAGGTAAAATTTTAAGAATTAATTTGTGTACCTCATTTTATATTGGAAGGCTTCTCCAATGCAGTAAAGTGCTTCTAATATTTGTATTTTTGGTTTCAGCTCCCATTATTGTAGCATGAAGTCTCCAAACATATTTAGCAAAGTTAACATTGATTAAAATATGATAAAAATCATGTTTTCCATGTCTATAACAACAATAACAGTGAGCCTCTTCTTTTCTAAATTTCAAGAAACTTTCATTAGTAGGTAATTTACCTCTCAAAGCTCTCCAAATAAATAAAGAAACTTTGAAAGGAATACTTTTGTGCCAAATACATTTATTTATAGGATCAGTAAGTTTTTTCCTTCTTATGATTCTCCAAGCAGAAGCTATTGTAAATTTTCCATTATCCTCAGGCATCCCAATTGCAGCATCTAATCTTCCTTCTTTATATTGAAAGCTGTGATTAAGAATGGAAGGTATCAGCAGTGGAGGTACATTCTGTCTGATAGCTCTTTCATTCCATTTTCCATCATCTAGAAAACATCAAATTTTCATATTGTTAACACTAGAAACCCTGTCACAGTATGTAGCTAATGCACCATCTCCCAACCAATTATCCCACCAAAAATTGCAATTCCCAGATTGGATCTTCCAACTAATATGATTTTCCATTTCTTTTCTATTCCTTGTAAGACATCTCCAAATTAGATAATTTCATGTATCATACTTCTTGGCAACTATATTTGCTCTTTGACAATATTTTGCCTTTAAAAATTGACTCCACAGGGATTTTTTGGTTCTAAATTCCCACCAGTGCTTGTATTGAAAAGCCATACACACATCTTCTAAAGGTCTTACACCAATGTCTCCTTCTTCATAAGGATATGCTAAACTTTCCCAAGAAGCCCCATGATACTTATTCTTCTCTTTATCAGTACCCCAAAAACGTTAGCAATGATTCTTTTAATATACTTGAGGGTTGTTTAAAGAGGAGCAATGGCTAACAGAGTATAAATAGGTATTGACTACAGAACATGTTTCACTAAAGTGATTTTTCCTCCAAAATTCAGAATCTTACATTGCCAACCAGCTATTCTATTAATAATTTTCTCAACCAAATCAGAATAATAAATGATTCTTTGACCCCCAATGTATAAAGAACATCCTAAATATATTATAGGAGTGTCCTTCATATTAAAACTTGTTTCATTCTTTATAATATCAATAGTCTCTTGCTTGGTATTTGCAGTCATCATGAAATAACTTTTTTCTTTGTTTACATGTTGATCAGAAACCTTTTCATAATCCACTATAGTATTCATAATAAGTTGTAAGGACCTTCTTTTAGTAGAAGTAAATATGATTATATCATCTGCAAAGCTTAGATGATTAATATGAGGTCCTCTGCTATCCATGTGAAAGTCATTATATAAATGGTTTTGACATAGCATATTAAGTTGTCTAGATAAAACCTCAGCCCCTAAAATAAATAGGGATGGAGATAACGGATACCCTTGTTTAAGACCTCTAGTAGAATGAAAGAAACCATGTCTTTTGCCATTGATGATTATAGAGTACCAATTGTTATTCTCCATGTTCTGTCAATGAAGACTTCCCCAAATCCTAGCTTCCTCAATTCTAAACAAGTATAGGACCAAGAAACTCTATCATATGCTTTTACCATATCCATCTTAATCACAACATTGTTACCATCATTTGGTAACTTGATACCATGAATGATTTCTTGTGCTAACATAATATTTTCAGAAGTACCTCTTCCTTTTACAAAACCAGATTGATTTTCTGAAATAATAGAAGGTAAAATTGGAGCCAGTCTACTACTAATAATATTAGAGATAATTTTGTTTGTTCAATTACTAAGGCTAATAGGTCTGAAGTCCTTAAGCTTGTTAGGATGATCCACTTTAGGCAATAATATCAAACAAGCATGAGTCATATATTTAGGCATGTCATAACCATGAAAAAAGGACTGAACAGCAGCAAGAAGATCCTCCTTGGTTATATCAAAACATACTTGGAAAAATACATGGATCCTCATTCTCCAAGTTCAGTAGGTCCTTACCACATCGAGGACAATGCAACTTTCTACCATTGGATGTTGATTAGTCTTAAAGACACTTTGTTCATTCTCTTTCATTTGAGTACTGTGATTGTATAGCCTATATGTGTCTTTGCTGGTATTGATGTATGAGCTATGCTGGTATTGAAACAATATGTGTGCTTCGATTAATGTGATTTAGGTGATCATGTTAGACTATGACTATGTCTTTATGTGTAAAGTATTAGAATTGATGCTTGGTTATTCCTACTTGATTATATGAGTCTCTGATGGTCATATTGATGATGATAAGATAGTGTATAGGATGACTTAAATGGTGTATATTTATTTTTATGTTCTTCTAGAATGAAATGTAATATGTGTTAAAGTAAAGTATGTTTTTTCTTATCTTGGTTGACTTATGTCCTTTTCTTAATGCATGTATGGAGGTGAATATGAGATTTCTTGACTTCGGATGCTAAAGTATCTTAATCTTGTATGTATGAATGACATGAGACCTTAAATGATGTTAAGAGAGTCTTTTATGTGAAACCTTCAACCTAATGGAAAGGTTATGAAAGTTGAAGTCGAAAGCCGTAATGGTATCCTTCAAGTAAATGAATGACATGAGACCTTGAGTGACTATGCATGTTTCATCGATTTTACATGTACTTTTTGAATGAAATTAATGTGAGAGGTACTAAAATTGTATACGAGCATGTTTGGGTTTTAAAAGTCTGGGCAAACATCCCCAAGGACCATCCAGGGTTTCTTGAGGAAGGACCCGAATTGGTGCCCAAGGTTGTCCAAGACAGGCCCAAACGACGGAGGTAAACGACGGCTTGTGCGGATGTCGACGCCTTGTCAATGGGTGTCTTTTGTGGATACTTAGGAGTGAGAGGAGAGGTCGACAAAGACAAGCATCGATCGTAGACAACGGACCAACAGGACGGTTTGTTGGTCAAGGGATGAGTCATCTACGGGCAACCGTTTATGGTCTGTGTTTCCTGTGCAGGCCACTATTAAGTTGAGGGGTGAAGTTGTAAATTTACCCCACTTCAAAAAAAGAGAAGTCGAGGTTCCTAAGGGGTCTTTTGGGTATTTTAAATTTATTTTGAAGACCAAATCACTTAGAAGATTTCATTCTTCAATAATCAAAACCCAAAATACCTTAGAAAATTCTTTAGAACTCCATTGTAGCCAAAACTCAAGGAGGGGCTTGGATTGGAGAATTGAGTGGAGATTCTCTATCAAATAGAAGAATTAGCTTCACTGATGTATGATTTTTATTCTTTGAAACTCTATTCATCAAGGAGACAACATTCCAAGATGTTTTCAGAAAATTTCAAAGATGAATTGTCAAATTTCATGATCTATCATTGGGTTCTTACATTGCAGGTTTTAAAGAATTGTTTATTGATTGAATTTTTATTAATTTGATAATTTTAAATCTATTAACCTATTAACTCTTTTTTTGGCTTATGTTATTGGTTAAGTGATATTGATATAATGTTTATTAATTCTAGTGTTATTTTCAATGGGTAATTGAATGATGATAATTACATTGAATTGATATCTAGGATATATTAGATTGATGAATATGTAGTTAATTGACCTAGTTTTATTGAGTATTGTTATAATTGCATTGAATTATTGGTTATGGCCATGGGTAAGGGCCCTATGATATTGAATTGGATGATTTAGCATTTGATTGGAATGTTGAGGATGGAGTGGTGGTACGCTGCCCTAATTTCCTTTATTTTATGCTTATTAGACTTCAATTATAATGTTATTGATATGGTGTACTTATGGTGGTGTTTTTATGTGCTTTAATTGCAATCGATGTGGCCTTATTGGCATTACTTTATGTAATATGATTATCATGGCTTTGTTGGAAACTAATTGAAGTATTTAGATGATTTAAGAGTTTATTATGTGATGTTGGATAATGTCTCTATACATGATAAGTAATGTGAAAGTATATATGTTCTTCAAATAATGTGATTTAGGTGATCATGTTGGACTATGACTATGTCTTTATGTGTATAGTATTAGGGTTGATGCTTGGTTATTCCTACTTGATTATATGAGTCTCTGATGGTCATATTGATGATGATAAGATAGTGTATGGGATGACTTAAATAGCACATATTTATTTTTAAGTGCTTCTAGAATGAAATGTAATATGTGTTAAACTTGTAACAACCTATTTAGTCGTTTTGAGCAGCAGATTTTATTTCTGGAAAAACAGGCTGAGGCGACGAACCCAACGACGGACCGTCATGGGCACGACGGACCATCGCAGGGTCTCGTTTCCAAACACTTAGAAAATCTGAAATTGGGTACTAAAAATCGACTCTCTGAACTTCGTAATGGAGTGGCAGTACGGACCGTCACAGGTGTGACGGACCGTCACAGGCCATTCACCCAAAAATCATGTTTCTGAACTATGCAACGGACAGCAGGACGGACTGTGGCAGGCGCGATGGCCCGTCACAGCTTGCGTAATCCCAGTTGGAGTCGGATTTCTGGTTAAGTTTTAAAGGGGAGTTTTGGACTATTCCTGCTATAATTATATATTTCGTGGGTTTATATTAATAACTCAAATTCTTGGGGGTTAAAAGAGGTAACCTTAAGTTAATTAGTGGGGTATTATTGCCATCTTTTATTCTTAATTATATACTAATTAGGGTAAAAGAAAGAGGGTTTGAATAAGAAAAATAGAAAGAACAAAGAGAGACAGAAAAAGAAAGAGAACGAGTAGAGAGAGACAAACGAAGAGGATAGCAAGGATTTTGAGAAGATAGCTTGTTGATCGCAATTCTTCGGTGGAGGTAGGTTATGGTTTTCATGCTTTCATAGTAAACTCTTAATAGAGAATGATATGTATTGATAGTATTGTAAACACTTCTATGTGCTTAATTGTATGCATGCATGAACGTGATTATATAATTGTGATTATATTAAGCATGATGAAGTTATTGAATCCCAATCTTGATAAGAAACCCTAATCTACTTTGTTAATGATGATGCCTTGGTATAAAAGAAGGCTTGATGAATGAAAGTAGTGAGATTAGGGGATCGAGTGTCACGTCCCGACACAGGATAGTATATGGATCGGGTGCCACGTTCCGGTACCAGGATATTATATGAGGATCGGAGTGTCAAGTTCCGACACCAGGATAGTATATGGATCGGGTGCCACGTTTCGGTACGAGGATAGAATATGTATCGGGTGCCACGTTCCGGTACAAGGATAGTATATGAGGATCGGAGTGTCACGTTCCGACACAAGGATAGTATATGGATCGGGTGCCACGTTCCGGTACCAGGATAGTATATGAGGATCGAAGTGTCACGTTCCGAGACCAGGATAGTATATGGATCGGGTGCCACATTCCAGTACCAGGATAGAATATGGATCGGGTGCCACGTTCCGGTACCAGGATAATATATGAGGATCGGAGTGTCACGTTCCGGTACCAGGATAGAATGAGGATCGGAGTGTCACATTCCGACACCAGAATAGTATGTTGAGGAGCGGAGTGTCACGTACCGACACGAGGGGAATAAAGATAATGAATCTTGAAATATGTTAATATATCCAATATAATGAACTGAATTCTCAAATGAGTATGATGAGGAGGTGTGAGTCCTCATTGATGTGCTTGGTGTTGTAACCAAGGGTTATGGTAACTGTAAATGCTTCATGCTAAGGATATTAGTTTATTTTATGATATTGCTTAATACATACTGTTTTCTTTTTTGAGTTGGCCGATGATATCTACTCAGTACCCGTGTTTTGTACTGACCCCTACTTTTATTGTTTTCTTCTTGTTTATTTATGGAGTGCAGCAAACGTGCCGTCATCTTCGACTCAACAGTAACTCAAGCCAGTCTTACTACATCGGAAATTCAGGGTGAGCTAATGCTTCTAGCTTGGACTGGATCTTCTTCTTCAAGTCTTGATGCCTTGAACTTCCGGCATGGACTAGCTTCTTATTATTTTAGCTTCTTAGAATACTCTTAGTTTAGTAATTTGATTGTAGATGTTCTTGTGATGATGACTTCCAGATTTTGGGAATAATAATAGTTATTGATTTTATTAATGAGTTTAAGTCTTCCGCATTACTTTATGTTGATATTACCTTGAAATGTTAAGGTTTAGATTGGTTGGTTCGCTCACATAGGAGGGTAAGTGTGGGTGCCAGTCGCGACCCGGATTCGGGTCGTGACAAAACTAAAGTATGTCTTGTATTATCTTGATTGACTTATGTCCTTTACTCGATGCATGTATGAAGGTGAATATGAGATTTCTTATCTTCGGATGCTAAAGCATCTTAATCTTGTATGTATGAATGACATGAGACCGTAAATGATGTTAAGAGAGTATTTTATATGAAACCTTCAACCTAATGGAAGGTTATGAGTATTGAAGTTGAAAGTCGTAATGGTATCCTTCAAATAAACGAATAATAGACTAACGGTTGATTGGCTGGAATGACATAACATCAAACCTTAGTAAATTAATTATGATTTTCTTTTAGCCATTGTAAGGTATCCCTAGTGGACATTTCTTTGGTAGGGTAAATGTGATTGAGTCGAGTGAGTATGGTAAGGAAAGTCGTTAGACTTAAATAATGAGACTAGAGAACAAAGCACACCGTTCATATTCCTTAACCATGTGCCTACATGGGATGTGTCCAAGTTCTACTATTGGAAACTAGAACACCCTCATAGAGTAGGATAGAACTGTGGATTCCATGATTTGCTATCATGATTTATGTTGGTTATTTCCTATTCTCATCATATGGGATACTACTAGCATTCGAGAAGTTCTATGAGGTTTAGGTGGTGATATGGGACGCTATCTAGACATTGCACAATAGTCTTTGAAGGTGTTCGTTAGAGTCCCTAGGTATTTTCCAAGACCATTACTTGAATGTCTTTATGTGATGAATGATTCCTTAATGAACTAATGAATGTAATGACTTAAGTTATAGGAATGGTCATTCTATCTTACCTATATGAGTCTTAAGAATAACTCTAGTTAGGGAAGATATTGATTATGTGGCCATGATCTAGGCTTTAGGTAGCCTTAAGGGTTATTTAGGAAGTTTTGAAGAGTCCAATCATAGACGTTATCTTCTTGATTTACTTAAGTAAGTCTTTTGATAGACTTGGTTAAGATAATGTCATATTATCTATAGGTTGATATGTTAAGTGAGAATTATTATATCATAGCTATTCTATAAGATCCCTTAAGTGTGTGTGTAAGAGATTATATGGGCGGTTGCTTCACAACTCACTCAAATGAGGCTTAGAATCACCTTTGGTAGAAGGATCTCATGTTCATGTGTATGGTTGCTTGTAAGTGTGTATGTGTCTCATTAGGAGTAGTTTGAGGATTATTTAGGCATGCTTAGAAAGGGTGTATGGGCGGTCTCTCTTTGTGTTTCTTAAGTTAGTCTTAGGATAGTTTTTAATGAGAAGACTACATGCTAGAAAATGTTAAAAGGGAAGAGAAATCACTTCACTATTATAGTAATGTTACTATAATGTAACATTATTGTAATGTTGCCTAAAAAATGTGAATAATTTCTTAAATGTTACTTTATGTGTTTCTAAGTTATTTAATATTATTCTTATGATTATGATATGATTTATAAAAGAAAAGATGCATATTTCTAATAAATGTCTGTTTTCATATTTATATGCATATTGTCATTCTTAGTACAAGTGTTTGTACTAATACCATATATTTTCTTATATTAAAAGTGTAGGTTAAAGGTGAGAAGGATTGTGAAGGAGATCTTAGATTCTAGAGTCGTTCAAGCGAAGTAAAGTATGTCATTAATTGACTCGAGGGCATACATACATATATGTCTTTTATTTCAAAGTATTGTAATAGACTAGTATTTCTTTATTTTGAAGTATGGGCCGTGTGCCAATGTTTTCACTTGTCTGAAATTTGATGAGACTGAGACTTAGTATTTCCTATAATTTCTAATGAAAGATGTTATTAAAGATATTTATAATGTTGTCACGACCCAAATCCGGGCCGCGAATGGCACCCAAACTTACCCTCCTATGTGAGCGAACCAACCAATCTAAACTCTAACATTTCAGTATAATATCAACAGAAAGTAATGCGGAAGACTTAAACTCATAAATAAAAATCAATAACTATTATTATCCCCAAAATCTGGTAGTCATCACCACAAGAACATCTACGATCAAATGACTAAACTAATTGTATTCTAAAAGCTAAAAATACATAAGAAGCTAGTCCATGCCGAAAAATCAAGGCATCAACACTTGAAGAAGAAGATCCAGTCCAAGCTAGAAGCATTAGCTCACCCTGAATTTCCGATGTAGTAAGACTGGCTTGAATTACTGTTGAGTCAAAGGCGGCGGCACGTTTGCTGCACTCCACAAACAAACAAGAAGAAAACATAAAAGTAGGGGTCAGTACAAAACACGGGTACTAAGTAGATATCATTGGCCAACTCAAAAAAGAAAACAGTATATATCAGATAATATCATAAAATCAACTAATATCCTTAGCATACAGCATTTAGAATTACCATAACCCTTGGTTACAACACCAAGCTAATTAATGAGGACTCACGCCTCCTCATCATACTCATTTGGGAATTAGGTTCATTGGATTGAATATATTAACATCTTTCAAGATTCATTATCATTATTCCTCTCGTGTCAGTACGTGACACTCTGCTCCTCATTCTATCCTGGTGTCGGAATGTGACACTCGATCCATATTTTATCCTGGTACCAGAACGTGGCACCTGATCCATATACTATCCTGGTGTCGGAATGTGACACTCCGATCCTCATATACTATCCTGGTACCGGAACGTGGCACCCGATCCCCTAATCTCACTACTTTCGTTCATCAAGCTTTCTTTTATACCAAGGCATCATCATTAACAAAGTAGATTAGGGTTTTGCAAGATTTAGGATTCAATAACTTCATCATGCTTATATAATCACAATTATATAATTAGGTTAATACAAGCATACAATTAAGAACATAGCAGGGTTTACAATATTATAAATACATATCATTCGCTATGAAGAGTTTACTACAAATATCGTAAGATAAACCATAACCTACCTCCACCGAAGATTCGTGATCAAGCAAGCAAATTTTCCCAAAGCTTTGTGTTTTCCCCCTTCTCGATCGTCTCTCTCTCTATCGATTCCCTTTCTCTCTCTTTCTGTTTTTTTCTATTTTCTTTATTCAAAACCTCTTTGTTTTACCCTAATTAGTATATAATTATGAATAAAAGATGACAATAATAACCCACTAATTTAACCCCCAAGTAATTAGACTTATTAACATTAACCCTCTAACTTTATAATTAAAGTAGGAATAGTCCAAAACGTCCCTTAAAACGTGTAAAGAAATCCGACCCAGACTGGGATTATGCAACCTGCGACGGCCCATCGTGCCTGCGACGGTCCGTCGTGCAGGTCGTCGAAAGGTTCAGAGAATGGATTTTCATGGAAGGCTTTGTGACGGTCCGTCACACCTGTGACGGTCCGTCCTGCCATTCCGTCACGAAGTTCAGAGAGTCCATTTTCAGTACCCAATTTCAGATTTTCTAAGTGTTTTGAAATGAGACCCTGCGACGGTCTGTCGTGCCCATGACGGTCCGTCGTGGGGTCCGTCGTTTCTTCCAGTTTTTCCAGAATTGAAGTCTGCTGCTCAAAATGACTAAATAGGTCATTACAAATGTTTTCATTCTTTTGTACTTTTCATTATGTATATGCGGTGAACGATAAGGAAAGGGATTGTGCAAGACCTCCAAGAGGTCAAGTAAGCCGATTACAATCAGAGATTTGACCTAACATCTATGGTGTGGTTTCGGGATGTGACATTAGGCAACTAAGACGCCTCTTTTTGGTGTCGGGTAGTACACCGGATTCCATGTAGCTCACATGGTCTATGTTTGTTAAAGCTAAACATTCCTAAATGATAAAAATAAAATCGATAACATGACATAACACGAATATAACATGAACGAAGAACACAAATTAAAAAAATGTGTTATGATTACTTTAGAGGTCTTACTTAGTGTGAGTGGGGGTATGTGACTTCTCCCATACATTTCACCAGTGAGCATGGAGAGTGGTTGTGGTATATTCTACACAACATGACGATTTATTTAGTAAATGTATATCATGCATGAACTATGACTATGCATGCGAACATGAACATGAGCTATAACTATGAATTCTACATAGGCTTTGCTTGGTATGAGTGGGGTATTATACCTCACTTTTACACTGCAGAAATAGACCAATTAAAGGGTTATGGTGTAGTTTACCTAAGACATTAATGTGTATAAATCAATGTGTGCAAGTAATGAGTTAGTATTTGGAATGAATTTCATACTATGAACTATAAACATGATGCTTCCTTGTCCATGATTTTTGTCTTGGGTGAAGTCAAGGTGTGTTATGGATGACTATGGTAGTTTAAAGTTGTTTATGGAATGGTTGGACTTGGTTATTAGTTTAAATGTGCATAATATATTTAAACATCATAATTGCATGATTTCCAATAATTGTTTCTTTTTGCATTGTTTATGGTTTTTATGCATGATTTCGTACTTTGTACAATTAATTGTGCTAGCCCTTTTCTCTACCCGTTTACTGTGAGTGTGGGTTCTGGTCGTTGAGACTACTAATTTTTCAAGTGAAGATTTGGTAGACTATTCCCGAAGCTTTGTGAGTCTTGAATTTCAAGGAGAATAATTCATTGATTCTAGTTTCTTATTTACATTCTATGTTCTAGACTATATTGTCTTTTATTTTGAGACTTCATTTATGTAAGGGCTGCGACTCTTATTGTACTCTTTTTGTCTATATGGGGATTGAGACATGTATAGTTTCTTATTTTTCTCAAAGAATGAAGTTTACTCCTATAGTAAAATTTTTTAATGTTTCTTCATTATTATATATCTTTATGCCTTGATGATGGTAAGATATTGTATATAACTACTTTAGGGTCAAGTACACCTGTGTTACGACTAGGGGGTGATGTCGGATCGTGACAAACATTATATCAGAGCATAATGTTGTGGAATTATCCTTAGGATGATGTCTCATGAACCATGTATAGTATTGTTTTTTCGTGATTGTTACACTTATGGATAAGGGGCTATAAGATATTTAGGAACTCTCACTTCATTGATTAGTTTTTAGTCGAGCTTTAGAGTTTTATCTCAATAGATTCCTATCCTAACCTTTTTCTTGTGAATATATGATTATTAATACAAGAAAAGTGAATGCAATGAGAGTGAAAATGGTTGATGCTAATGAGGTATTTCTTCCACATGACCCTAATGATGTCTAAGATCTACAAGATCCTTGAGATGAAGGTACTGTGATCAATATGGAGATTAGATGATTTCTCAAAACCTTAACCCGGGTCCTAACAACTTAATTCACTAGGCACATAATAAAATATTGGAACACCAATGAGAAAACAATGTCTGCAATGTTGAGACACTTTACGAGGATGAACACTCCAACGTTTTATGGCTATAAAGTGGGTGAAGACCCTCAGGAATTAGTTAAGGAAATAGAGAAGTCAGTAAATGTTGTGGGGGTAACCTCTAGAGAAAGGAAGAGTTAAAAGGGTATCAAATAAAATGTGTATCTAAAATGTGGCACACTTAATGGAAGGAAAAAAGGTTTGAAAGAGCGGATCCAATTTATTTGGATGTATTCAAAAAGGCGTTCCTTGATAAGTAATTTTTTCGTGAAATTAGGAAGTCCAAGGTAAATGATTTCCTCAACCTTCGCCGAGTATGTATTGGTGTTGATGAATACTCCCTTAAGTTCACCAAGTTCTCCATGTATGCTCCAACAATTGTGACAGAGCAAAGATATTATATAAATGGGTATGTACCGGGTGTGTCGATCTTTGTGAGGAAAGAATGACCTTATGATATTCATGACAAAATGGATATATCAGGTCTTATGGTATATGATAAGAAAATGAAGGATGAAATTATCCAAAGAAGGAATAGGAATGTAAGGAGGCCTAGGAGTGATTATAGAAACTTCTCCAAGGATGAGTTTGAGGTGCAAGACAAACCCATATTTTAAAAGGTTTTCCAACAAAGGTTCCTACAATGCTCCAAGTGCCAATAAATATAGGGTTTATAACCCTAAGCATGAAGGAGAAAATGGTGTTGAATCTTCTATGACAAGGCCAACATGTTTTATGTCTTGCAAGAGACGTGATGTAAAATGTCCTATTGGAAGGGATGGTTAATTACATTGTAGAAAAAGTTGTTATATGGTGAAGGATTTCCCATCTTAAAGATTCAAGCGAGTTAGGGAAAGCAAGTCCCTCCAAGTGGCTCAAATTCCGATGTTCTCAACAAGTATCACTTCTATGCCCTCCAATCCCGAATTGATCAAGAGGGATCTCTGACGTTATTATTGTATTTTTCAAGTATTTTCAATTAATATTTATTCGTTGTTAGTCCCCGTGGCCACCTTGTATTTTGTTACTCCTTTTGTGGCTACGATATGTGATGTAGTCCTTGATGTCTTAAAAGAACCCTTTTCAGTTGCTAACCATTGGGTGACTCAGTTATAACTAAAAGTGCTTACATGGGTTGTCTCATCTCATTGTCTCATAGAGACACATTGGTTCATATTATAGAATTAGATACATTTTACTTTTATCTTATATTTAGGATGGATTTGTTACATGTTTGCATTGTATCCATTGATTGTAGAACACGGGTTGTGTACCTTAAATTTCCTACGAGAATGGATTGGTTAAATGCTTTCATTGCGTCCACTAATTGTAGAATCGGGCAGTATAGTTTAAATTTCCTAATGAGACTACTTAGTATTAGAAAAGGGTAAATTCTACACCTCGAGATCATTTCATTTTGTGTATAAAATCTAAAAAATTGATCTCAAAGGGATGCTTTTATAATATTGTTAAGAGTTATGGACGTTGAGCTCGAGACTCCTTCTTTGGAATTGGTCCCTATAATGAGAGAATATATGGAAGTATTCCTTGATGACTTGCTTAGTATTCTTCTTTAATGGGAAATAGACTTTGGCTTTGATATTTTACCAGATTATCAACCCATATCCATTCCGCATGCCGAATGGCTCTGACCGAATTGAAAGAAAGGCAAAACACAAAGGCTTTATAGACAAGGGTATTATACAACTAGGTATATCTCGATGGGGTGCACCAAAATTGTTTGTGAATATGATGTATGGAACTTTTAAGATGTTTATACACTACCTCCAATTGAAAGAGATAATTATGAAGAATAAATATCCTCTACCTAGGATTGAAAATTTATTTGACCAACTCGAAAGGACGAGATACTTTTCCAAAATTGACCTAAAGTTGGGCTACCAGAAACATGGGGTCAGAAAGGTTGACATTCTTATAACGTCTTCTGATTAAGATATGTTCACTAGGAATTCCTAGTGATGTCTTTTGGATTAACCAATGCACCGACAACGTTAATGGACCTTATGCGTAGGGTGTTTATACAATTTCTTCATTCATTTGTGATCATTTTTATTGAACATATCATGATATACTCTAACAATGAGGGTGATAACATGAAACATTTCAGGATGGTATTGCAAGTCCTTAAGGACTAACAATTGTATGCTATGTTTAGCAAGTGAAAATTTTTGTTAATGTAGATTGATTTCCTAGGTCATATTATGTCAAGCATGGGTATATAAGTTGATCCTAGGAAAATGGACATGGTTTGGAGTTATTTTATACACCTACGTCTCACTGATATTCAAAATTTTTTGGGTTTCGCCGAATGCTATTATAGGTTTTTTAGGGTTTATCCTTTTCCGCTTCTGCATCAATAGACTTAAACCAAAAAGAAGTCCAAGTTTGAGTGGACGAAGGATTGTGACAAAGCTTCCGACAATTTAAGGATAGTCTCTTATCTACACCAATGTGGACCTTATAGAAGGGTACTAATGGGTTTGTTGCATATAATGACGCGTCTCTAGTGGGTTTGGGATCTTTTCTTATGTAATATTGTAAGGTAACGTAACAACCATAAAATGAACTAGTCTTATCTAGAGATTCATTTTTCATTTAAGGACTGTTTAATAAGTTAATAAGTGTGTATGTGAGTTTTGAAGTGTTTCCGATTGGGTTTGAAGTCAAACATCAAAGGACGACCAGGACGTTCGACGGCTAGTGTTTATGTGCTTGCATGTTCTTATGTGTGTGTAGTGAGTTTATAAGGTCTTTAATTTATGAACTATGGTGTTTTAAGCCAATCTTTAGGGTTTTAATCTCAAACATCCAAAAATGCCCATGATGTTCGAAAGTTAGCCTTTGGACGTGCTACTATGTTTGTGTGTGCCTTATCATGTTTCGTAACTTATTTGATAATAAAATTTATAGGGTAGATTTCTAAGACCTAGAAGTTAGTTTTTGAGGGTTTAACGTGTGGGTACGACCCTACCTAGGACTCACAAGAGGCCATCAAGAAGGACCCCTACTCAAAGGGCAGACTCCCTAAGAGTGGCAATCAACGACGACTCATCTACTTGGGGCGTTAATGGAGCCTAAAGACATGTGCTTTGGGAAGCTGAATACCCTAACAATAGACCACAAATTAAGGGGCATTTACTTTTTGACTGTCCGTCGATGGGTAGGCATCGATAGGCACCTGCGCTGGTTGCACTTTTTTGCCAAGGTTGGGGTATTTTGGGAAATTCACCCCAAATCTTATAAATTAGTACGATAGTTTATTTCGGTGTTTTGGGTATTTTAATAGTATTTAAGTGATTTAGTTCTCATTTAGACCCTAACACCTAAGTCAAAACCCTTTCCCTCCCAAACTTTCTTCAAAAACCTCCATGAGAGCTCAAGGTTAAGATGGATCTAAATAATGGATTTTCAGTGGAGTTTCTTCTTAAATTCTCTTTGTATTCTTCTAATAAAGTATGGGAAATCTTCAAATAAGTCTTTCTATCACCTTAGTGTCAATTTAAAAGTGATTTCAATGATTTTTTTTAAAAAAAAGAAAAATTCCAAATTTTACTCTATGTCATGTGTTCTTTCATGAAATGTTTTCAAATATTAAAATATGATATAATTTATGAAAATTGTAGTAGTATCATGATAGAGTTGAGTTGAATGTATAATGTGAAGTTTATTATTTGAATTAATGTGATTATGTTGAAGAAGTTTATTATTTGAAGTAATGTGATGATGTTGAATATGTTCTAGATTATATGATTATTTAAAGTGAAGTATGAGGAAATATATGTGTAATCTAGAATAATGTGAAGATATGAAGTAATACTCTTGTAAGGCTTATGTGATCTTATATAAATGCTTATCTCATGATTTTTCTTTAAGTAATGGTATAGGATGATAAAAGTTCTAAGAGGTGTCTTAAGTGATAATCTTGTGTATGAATGTGTGAGGTTAAAGTATTTTATTCTTAAATGATTATGTGTGACTATAGTAGACTTTGATGAGTCTATTTATGCGTTGATGTGGTATCTTTTGTGGTTGACTTACTGTCTTGACTTGGTACTTGAATGACATAGTATGAGTAATATATTATGAATGATGTTTCTTGATTTGGTAGACCTAAGTCCCTCTTCATGATGCATGAATGATATATGAATATGTGATTTTCATTGATTTGGTAGGTTAAAGCACCCGTGTCTTGTATGTGTGAATGATTAATGTATGACCTTGAAATATTAAAAGGAGGTAATGATATCCTTGAAGTCGAAAACCGTAATGGTATCCTTCTCGTGATATCTTTCTCGTGTGAATGATAGACTTATGGATAGGTTGGCTGGAATGACATGAAATCATCCTTAAGAAAGTCATGAAGCTATCCTAGTAACCATTGCGTGGTAGCCCTAGTTTACCCATCCTAGGTAAGATGTATTCTTATTTGGATACGAATTATGTATAGTACAACTTCATATGCCCTTGTAATTGAATTACTCTATGTGAACTAAGGCTAGCACCGAGTGAATATGCTTAGGAATTCAAGCTACTTAAGTTAAGGCTAGAGTAAAAAAAACCTTGAGATTCTTTAACCATGTACCTACATGGGATGTTTCCTAGTTCTACCCTTGGCAACTACAACACCCTTCATTGCAGTAGGGGAGACTCTGGATTCCATGCCTAGCTATTATGGTCTATTTTGATTATTGCCTAACTCATAATGTGGGACACATTTTAGTGTTGGATAAGTTCTACAATGTTTAAGTAGTTTAATGAGATGCTATCTAGACATGGCACAAGTAGGCTTTGAATATTCTAGGATTTATGTTCCCTTGGTATTTTCCAATACCATTACGCGAAGTCCTCTAAATGTACGGTTTTCTCTCAAAATGGTTTTGATGAATACATTGTTTCTAAATTAAGTATGTTTCATAAAAGGTACTTATTTAAGGTAGCTTTGAGGATTTCTTAGGTAGGTTTGAAGATTGTGTATGGGAGGTCTCTTCATGTTTTACTTAGGTGAGACTTAGAGTAGACATAGGTAGGGAGTTTATATGATGCAAAGACTTGTGTATTGAATATGGACTTATGTGATATGTGATAAAATGGAATAACTTACTTTAGGTTGTCTTGAGGATCATTTAGGTGGGTGTGAAGGGTTTGTATGGGTGGCTGCTTCATAACTTACTTTGGTGTGTCTTAGGATAACCTTTGGTGGGGGTCTGTGTTAATATGCTTATGTGATTGATATTACTTGAATGTGTTCTATATGTGATTATTGACTTGTGTTATGTCTCTTCAACTCTCTTATGATGGTTTTTATCAAAATATTGTGAAACCATGTTTCTATTCTAAATGTCACCTTTTCATGATTTTTGCATGGCTTTCATACTAAGTGGATTCAATGTGCTAACCCTTTTTTTCCCTTTTACTAAAGTGTAGGGAATTGGATGTCTAGCTATGCCATGGAGGATGGATAGATTTCTAATGGTTGAAAATGAGTTGTTAGTGAGTCCTCATTGATTCGAGGACAAGACCCACATTTTCTTTTTATGTCATTAGTCTTTATTTTAAGTCTCGTTGGTCTTATTCACTATGTTGTACATTCCAAGTATTAGACTGTTTAAAGAGACGTTGTAAAAGTAGATGTATTAAAAGAAATTCTTTCGTTTGCGTATTATGATAGAATTTCTTCGAGTGTAAAGAAAGTTTTAAATTCTTGCTTATTTTAGAGTATATTATGCGATAATTGATATGAGAGGCTTGTGTGAGACTTCTTGATTTATCGTTTATCGTGTGGCAACTTGAGGATACAATTTCTTCTCGCATATGCCTCTGGTTCATGATAGTTAATCACCAATGCTTCTAGGAAACTCAAGGTTGATGAAAAGAACTATCCAACAGATGACCTCGAAACTGCAACAGTTGTGTTTGCTTTGAAAATTTGGAGACACTACCGATAAGGGGTACATGCAGATGTGTTTACCGACCAGAAGAGTCTTCAATATGTATTTATCCAAAACTACTTAAATATCTGACAAAGATGGTGGTAGGATTTGTTGATATATTATGACAGGAGTGTCCTATACCACCCCTGACAAGGCTAATGTGGTTGTGGATGCTTTAAGTAGATTTTTCATTAGTTGTGTGGCTCATGTAGAAGAAGAGAAGAAATATTTAGTTTTTGAGTTGTTATATTGTCCCGGTCAGGTGCAAAACTAATGGATTCCTCCAAGGGTGGAGTTTTAATTCATCATTGTTCTGAATCATACTTTCTAATTGATGTAAAGCCTATTAATCACCTTTATCGATTTGATGGAGTTGAAAGAATCGTTTCTCAACAAATCTGTTGAGGCTTTCTCCCAAGGGGGAGATGGGGTGCTTAAATAAAAAGGTAGATTTTTTTTTCTGAATGTTGATGGTTTGAGAGAGAACTACTAGAAGAGGCTCATGTTTTTTTTATATTTTATTCATTCAGGGGAAACCAAGATGTATTGTGACCTACGGAAAATGTATTGATTGAATGGTATGATGAAGGATATAGCGGATTATGTCTCCAAGTGTCCAAATTGTAAACAAGTCAAGGTTGAACATCTAAAAATTGAAGGTTTGTTACATGATATAGATATTCCAACTTGGAAGTAGGAGGACTTAAAAATGAACTTTGTTGTTTGTTTTCCTCGTACTTGAAGGCAATATAGATCTTTTGTGTCATCGTATAAAGGATGAAGAATTCAGCCCATTTCATTTCTATCAAGGTTACCGTCTTGGTGGTAGACTATGCCAAGTTGTATATCAAGGAGGTGGTGAAATTACATGGGGTTTCTTTGTCTATCATATCATATCAAGGTATTAAATTTACATCACATTTTTGGAATTCTTTCCAACAAGGGCTCGGTACAAATGTTCAACTTAGCACCACTTTCCACCCTCAAATATATGGTCAAGTTGAGTGCACCATTCAGACCTTATAACACATGTAGAGAGAAGGTGTGATTTATTTCAAGGGTAATTGGGACAATCAACTTTATTTGATAGAATTTTCCTACAACAATAGTTACCACTATATCATTGCCATTTCTCCGTAAATCACTATATGAGAGAACGTGTAGATCTCTTATTTGGTGATTTCTAGTAGGTGAGTTTACTCTAATATGTTCCAAACTAGTACATCATTCCATTGATAAATTTTACTTATATGAGAGAGGTTGAATACGTCCCGAAGTCTGCAAAACACATATGCGGACAATAGAAGAATGGATCTTGTATTTTAGGTAGGTGATTGGGTCTACTTGAAAATCTCAACTATGAATGGTGTTATGAGCTATGACAAAAATGGGAATCTTAGTCCCCTATATGTGGGTTCGTACCAAATCATAAAAATTATTGCAAGGTTTCATATGAGTTACATTTGGTAAGTGAGTTCGCTCTAATTCACCTAGTGTTTCATATCTCTATGATCAAAAAATGCATTGGTGATCTGGTGTCCATCGTTAATTTAGAAGGTTTAATTGTTCATGAGAACATTTCTTAAAAAGAGGTCCCATTTGATATTTTGGACCGCCCGCCAAGTGATGAATGTAAGGAACAAAGAAGTATCTTCCGTTAATGTACTATGGAGGAATCATTAATTTTAGGGTGCAACATCATAGGTCGAGGCCGATATGATTTCCCATTATCCTCATCCTTTTTTTCTTCTACTCCTACTCAAGCTTGAGGTAAATAGTTCATCATAAGTTTAGTATTTTAGGAGTCATGTGTATTGGATGAGTTCCCTATGTTGTGCATGTAATTGTAAGAATTCGTGATATATATATATATATATATACACACACACACACACACACATTTAGTTATCACAATATCTATGTTTTCTCGTGTTGATTGGCATTGTAGTGTGATGATTGCATTTTGACCACATGAGATTCTATGATGAGCATGCCTAAATATGTGGTGATGAAAAAACATATTGATGAGGATAAGGTAGTTCCTCCCATGCTCATGTGAATTAATGAGTTACATGGATATTGAGTAAATAGATGTACTTCCTACATTCTTATATTGCTTTAACCATGTTTTGAAATGGAGTTGAAGCTTCCTCCTCTTGAATATTTCCACTATTGATTAGTACATATGTGAGTTTTTGGTCATTTCAAAGTATCATGCATGATGGGCTGCTAGACTAGAGTTTTTTACTTAGTCTGATGTTTTAGTCATCATTTGGGGATGAATATTCCCAAGAGGAGGTAATGTAACACCCTGAAAATTTAATAACCTTAGATAGATCCTTACATGACGTTTAGTGTCCTAAATAGGGTAAGCGTCAAGATAAAAGTTGTAAAATAACTGCCCTAACCTAGTACCAAGGTGTTAGTCCCTAAACGTCAAAGAATGTCCCCTCCCCCATCTCAGGACCCCCATTGGTCCTTAACGAGGGACAATGGGCTGCTCAAAAAGCTACACAAACACTGTCCTATCCACGAAAGGAGGACCAGGAGGCGTGGATGACTCATGCCCGGTACATGGTTGTCGTGAGTCCAGCCATATCAACCTCAAAAGATGCCCAGAATGTCATGTCCCAGCACAAATTCAAGGACGTGTGTTATTGTTCGTGGGCCAATTCATGCTCCATGGAAGGGTCTCGTGACTTAAGACTTAGTGTAATCACAAAGACCATGATTCTTACCTCTCAAACAAAAATTAAACCACAAGTGACTAGTAAGGTCCATGGTTCAAACCACACACTGTGAATGGGGACTCGTGAATATGGCCTGGACATATTTCCTAGGCTCAGCCTATGTAGAGTGGTTTGGTAATTCATTAACTAATTAAGTTTGAGTAGGGGACGGTTATATTTAGTTGGTTTAAGTATATTCACGAATTTATATGTATTAAACAAGTCTTTTAACTCTCATAACTAACAAACAAAAAACCAAACTCACTTTCTTCCCAGAATATTCTCTCTCTAAACTCCATTAAAGTATAAGGAAGAAACTCAATCTAGGAGTTCCAAAATTATCATTTTCATTCAAATTTTGTGATCATATCATCAATCAACGTATGGGAGACTTTATTGATGGACAATTTTCATTATGAATCCCTTTAACTCTTTATTCAAAATTGATAACTTGTTCAAAAAGAAGGGTTTTGATTCTAACCATGGGTTCTTTATCAAAATTATTTCAATATGATAATTTTCTTATATGATGGATGAATTGATGTTTAATGGTGATTTATTATTCCCTTAAACACATGTACTCCCTCATGACCCTAATTTCAAGAATTGTGATGAATGTATTTGATGCAACATAATTACTATGAATTGTATCAATGTTAATATCGTTATTGAATATATTTTTATTCATGCCTATTGTAGTATCTTTAGGTGTAATTGTGACACATTGAGTGGGGGGGAAATGATAGATATTGTTTAGGTTGATGAAGATTGTATATGAACTTGTTGTTCAACTATGTAATGTGATCTTATGGTTATAGTGTGTTGATGGAATCTATGCAAGACCCTCTTCTTCTATACCCTTATAGTTACCTACACATTACAACTACTATGATGTGATTTCAATGTTTTGTTTATTGTAATGGACATTATAATGAACATAATGTGAAATACTTATTGAATTAGTATGGATTCTAAGGAATCCATGAGCTACAAATGATTTTTGAGTGCTGTGCATTCTTCAAAGAACATAATGTGAAAGACTTATTCACATAGCAAGGATTATAAGGTATCCATGAGCTACCATGAAACCATTATATTTGAGTGATATGCATTCTATCATGAATATTATAGTAAAAACGGAATTTTTCTTAGCGCCGAGTGTATAGGAACATGATATAACCATTTACGTCACTCAGTCCTGGTTTCTATAAGAAATGTCCCTATCCTATTATTGTGTGCCCACATAGGTCTATTAGCTAGTTGATCGACCAATAATATAACCATGTTTGTTCTACCTTAGATAGGTAGGAAACCTCTTTTTGGTATGGGGCAGCGCACCGGATTCAATGTAGCTCACATGGCCTATGTCGGTTAAAGGTAAACTTCCCTACAAGACAAGACTAAAATTCATGACATGACATGACATAACATAAGAAGAACATGAACCAAGAAAACAAATTTAAGACATGTGCAATGATTAGTTTAGGGGTCTTACTTAGTGTGTATAGAGGTATGGGTCTTCACTCATATATTTCACAAGCGGGCTTGGAGAGTTATTGTGGTATGTGCTTAAAAACATAATGCTTTTTTAAGTAAATGTATAACACACATGAATATGAACCATGAATTTAAATGTGAACATGAACATAAACCATGAGTATAAATGTCAACATGAACATGATATATATCGTTAACTTTTTAATACATAAGCTTTGGTTGGTACGAGTGGGCGTATAGGACTTCAGTTGTACATTGCACATGTAGACTTATCAAGGAGTTTGCTGTGTCGTTTACCTATGACATGAATGTACATAAATCCATGTGTTCATGTGATGAGGTTTTATTTGTAATGAGTTTGATTATTGTGAACTATAAACATGATGTTTCGTTAACTATGAATGTTAGGTTCGGTGAAAAGGTGAATTAAGCATTGCTATGGTAGTCATAAATAATTTATGGTATGGTTATACTTGGAGATTCATTTACATGTTAATAGTTGCTTTTACACTTGATAAAGGCATGATTACAAATAAATGTCCTTTTTTGAAGGATTTAATATTTTTAAGCATGCTTCCACACTTTGTACAATTAGTTCTTCTAACCCCTTCAACTACATGTTTCTTCTAATCCTTTCAAGTACATGTTTACTATGAGTGTAGGTACCAGTCGTTGAGACTAATAATTCTGTATGTGAATCTTGGGTCGACTATTCCCTAATCTTGGTGAGTCCGCAAGTTCAAGGACAATATGTTAATACTAGTTTACATTCTATTTTCTAGACTACATTATATTTCCTATATTTGGACACTTTATTGATGTAAGCGGTTTTGTAACAACCTGTTTAGTCGTTTTGAGCAGCCGATTTTATTTCCGGAAAACTGGCTGATACGACGGACCCCACAATAGACCGTCATGGGCACGACGGACCGTCGGAGGGTCTCATTTCAAAACACTTAGAAAAACTGAAAAATGGGCACTGAAATCGACTCTCTGAACTTCGTAACGGAATGGCAGGACGGACCGTCATAGAACCTTCAGAGAAATTGAGTCTCTGAAGTCTGTGATGGAACAGTAGGACGGACCGTCGCAGGTGCGATGGGCCGTCACAGACTGCGTAATCCCAGTCTGGGTCAGATTTCTTTATACATTTTAAGTGACGTTTTTGACTATTCCTGCTTTAATTATAAAGTTAGTGGGTTAATTTTAATAAGTCTAATTACTTGGGGGTTAAAAGATGTAACATTAAGTTAATTGGTGGGTTATTATTGCCATCTTTTATTCTCAATTATATACTAATTAGGGTAAAAGAAAGAGGGTTTGAATAAAGAAAATAGAAAGAACAAAGAGAGAGAGAGAGAGAGGGGATTGATAGAGAGAGGGGAAAACAAAGAGGAAAACTCAAAGCTTTGGGAATCTGCTTGCTTGATCACTAATCTTTGGTGGAGGTAGGTTAGGTTTTCATGCTATTCGTAGTAAACTCTTAATAGCGAATGATATGTATTGATAGTATTGTAAACCCTGCTATGTGCTTAATTGTATGATTGCATGAACGTGATTATATAAATGTGATTAAATTAAGCATGATGAAGTTATTGAATCCCAAATCTTGATAAAAAAACCTAATCTCTTGTAGATTGATGATGCCTTGGTATAAGAGAAGGCTTGATGAATTGATAGAATGAGATTAGGGGATCGGGTGTCACAAACCAACACGTATATTTAGGGGATCGGGTGTCACAAACCGACACGTAGATTTAGTGGATCGGGTGTCACGAATTGACACGTAGAATTAGGGGATCGGGTGTCACGAATTGACACGTAGAATTAGGGGATCGGAGTGTCACGTACCGACACAAGAGGAATAAAGATAATGAATATTGAAAGATGTTAATATACCCAATCTAATGAACATAATTCCCAAATGAGTATGGTATTGAGGCTTGAGTCCTCATGTGTGAACTGGACGGTAATTGTTAACGATATAGTACTTGCTGTTGCTATATGTTGAGTATCATAGATGATTTTATGATATTACTTGGTATATACTGATTTCTATTTTGAGTTGGCCGATGAAATCTACTCAGTACCCGTGTTTTGTACTGACCCCTACTTTTGCGTTTTCTTCTTGTTTATTTGTGGAGTGCAGCAAACGTGCCGTCATCTTCGACTCAACAGTAACTCTAGCCAGTCTTCATTACTCCGGATATCAGGGTGAGCTAATGCTTCTAGCTTGGACTGCATCTTCCTCTTCATGTCTTGATACCTTGAAGTTCCGGCATGGACTAGCTTTTATGTATTTTTAGCTTCTTAGAAACTCTTAGATTTAGTAATTTGAAGTAGATGTTCTTGTGATGATGACTTGCATATTTTGGGAAATAATAGTTATTGAATTTGTTTTTATTAATGAGTTTAAGTCTTCCGCATTACTTTCTGTTGATATTATATTGAAATGTTAAGGTTTAGATTGGTTTGTTCGCTCACATAGGAGGGTAAGTGTGGGTGCCAGTCGCGGCCCGATTTGGGTCGTGACAAACTTGGTATCAGAGCATTAGGTTCGCTGGTCTCATCACACAAGAACGAGTCTAGTAGAGTCTTAAGGAATGGTAGGGGGACGCCTTTACTTTTCTTTGAGAGGCTATAAGACTTTAGGAAAATTCCATTCTTTCTTTCTTTCTTTCGTGCTATTACTTGGATCCAATTGGTATCTAAGTGATACAAATTGGTATCTGACCATCTTAACTCTGTTTCGTAGATGGTTAGAACTAGAGCAACAACTGCGCCAACACCAACATCGGCAAGACAAGAAGCGTCCGAGCCAGCCACTGGGGCTGTAGCTCGAGGAAGAGTAGCGGCAAGAGGCCGTGGAAGAGGTCGTGGGAGGACGTCATCTAGAGGAAGAGGACAAACACCTAGCCCATCTGATGCTAGGGCGGTGACTCCTCCACCGACTTAGGAAGTAGTAAGAGAGGGTGAGGAAGGGGAGAATGAACAAGTGCAAAATGAGGAATTGCCACCCCAACCTACCCCAGAGATGATCAATCAGGTTCTCGCTTATGTTTGTGGGTTGTCTGATCACGGTCAGGCACCTCCAGTGTTTTTTCCACCAACACCTCCGGTTTCAGAGGTACAATATGAAGCCACTATGGCTCCTCGTATGGCTGCCTCATTGGACATAGGCACATTTCCACGTCTGACTACTGGTCCTATAATGACAAATGATCAGCATGAACTTTTCAGTAAGTTCTTGAAATTGAAACCTCTAGTATTCAAGGGTGCTGAATCTCAGGATGCTTACGATTTTCTGGTTGACTGTCATGATCTACTACACAAGATGGGTATAGTAGAATGGTTTGGTGTTGAGTTCGTGAGTTATCAGTTTAAAGGGAACGCCAAAATGTGGTAGCGGTCACATGTTGAGTGTCAACTAACGGAGGCACCACCTATGACTTGGGCCTCATTCTCTAGCTTGTTTATGGAGAAGTATATCCCCCGGACTTTGAGGGATAGGAAAAGGGATGAGTTCTTGAGCCTAGAGCAAGGTAGGATGTCGATCAATGCATATGAGGCTAAGTTTCGTGCACTATCCAGATATGCCACCCAACTTTGTTTCAGTCTACAAGAGCGGATTCGTCATTTTGTGAAGAGGTTGAGGTCAGAGTTGCGGATTTCAGCCTTACAGGTAGCGGCTACGGCAAAATCCTTCCAAGAAGTGGTAGATTTCATGGTAGAGGCGGAAGGAGTGAAGCCAGATGAATTCACTATGGCATCGACATCAAAGAGGTTTCGAAAGGGAGGTGACTTCAATGGTTCTTACTCTAGAGGACAGGGTTTCAGAGGTTACTCAGTTCGACCCATTCAGTCTTCACTACAGACTGTAGTTGGGGGTCCACCTCAGACCGGTCAACACTTTTCTGAGAGAACTATGCTTGACTCTAGAGAGTGTTATAGATGTGGGGAGTCTGGACATATAAGGAGTAATTGTCCCAAACAGAGTTATAGACCCCCAATAGCTAGAGGTAGAGGTGGTCATGGTAGAGGCCGTTATTCTGGAGGATGTGGTGGTCGAGGTAATGGTGATCACAAAAACGGCCGGGGTGATGGGCAAACTGGAGCCACTACATCACAACATAGTAGGGGCAACGGACAAACAAACGAAAGGGCCCATTGTTATGCTTTCCCTGGGAGATCGTAGGTGGAGACATCTGATGCTGTCATCATAGGTAATCTTCTGGTTTGTGATTGCATGGCTTCTGTATTGTTTGATCCTGGATCCACATTTTCTTATGTATATTCCTCATTTTCTAATGGTCTAAATTTACATTGTGAATTACTTGATATGCCTATTCGTGTTTCTATTCCGGTGGGTGAGTCTGTTGTAGTTGAAAAGGTATATAGGTCTTGTTTAGTGAACTTTGTGGGGAGCAACACTTATGTAGATTTGGTTATCTTAGAAATGGTTGATTTTGATGTAATTCTGGGTATGACTTGGCTTTCTCCGCAATTTGCGATCTTGGATTGTAATGCTAAAACAGTGACGTTAGCCAAGCCTGGGATAGATCCGTTAGTGTGGGAGGGTGACTACACTTCCAATCCGGTGCGTATCATCTCCTTTCTTCGTGCTAAGAAAATTGTTAGTAAAGGGTGTTTAGCTTTCTTGGCACATCTCATGGATGAAACTACCCAAGTACCTTCTATTGAGTCGGTTTCGGTGGTCTGTGAGTTTCTGGATGTGTTCCCTGCAGATCTTCGTGGTATGCCACCAGATAGGGATATCGATTTCTGTATTGATCTTGAACCGGGTACTCGCCCCATTTCTATACCACCTTATAGAATGGCTCCCATGGAGTTAAGAGAGTTAAAAGCCCAACTTCAAGAGTTGTTGAGCAAGGGCTTCATTAGACCAAGTGCATCTCCTTGGGGTGCTCCGATTTCTTTTGTAAAGAAGAAGGATGGGAGTTTTCGGATGTGCATAGGCTACCGACAGTTGAACAAGGTAACCGTAAAGAACAAATATCCTCTTCCTCGCATTGATGACTTGTTCGATCAGTTACAAGGTGCTTGTGTCTTCTCTAAGATTGACTTGAGATCCGGCTATCATCATTTGAAAATACGGGCAACGGATGTGCCAAAGACTGCTTTTAGAACCAGGTATGGGCATTACAAATTTGTAGTGATGTCTTTTGGTCTTACAAATGCCCCTGCTGCGTTCATGAGTTTGATGAACGGGATTTTTTAGCCATATTTGGATCTCTTTGTGACCGTATTTATTGATGATATACTGATATACTCTAAAAGTAAGGAGGAACATGAGCAGCATTTGAGAATGGTATTGGAAATGTTGAGGGAGCAAAAGCTTTATGCCAAGTTCTCTATGTGTGAGTTTTTTCTAGATGCAGTGTCCTTCTTGAGGCACGTGGTTTCTAAGGATGGAGTGATGGTGGATCCTTCTAAGATTGAGACAGTGAAGAATTGGGTAAGACCTACTAATGTGTCAGAAATGAGGAGCTTTGTTGGGTTAGCTAGCTACTACCGCCGATTTTTCAAGGGATTCTCTTCCATTGCTTCCCAATTGACGAACTTGACTAAGCAGAATGTTCCATTTGTATTGTCGGACGAGTGTGAAGAAAGCTTTCAAAAGCTCAAGACTTTGTTGACTACCGCACCCATTCTCACCTTGCCAGTGGAAGGTAAGAATTTCATTGTCTATTGTGATCCATCCTATTCGGGTTTGGGTGCAGTGCTAATGCAAGAGAAGAATGTGATTGCTTATGCTTCAAGACAATTAAAAGTGCATGAATGTAACTATCCAACTCATGATTTGGAATTGGCCGCGGTAGTGTTTGCATTAAAGCAATGGAGACACTATTTATATGGGGTTAAGTGTGAGGTCTACACGGATCAGCGTAGCCTTTAGTATGTCTTTACTCAGAAAGATTTGAACTTGAGACAGAGGAGATGGATGGAGATACTGAAGGACTACGACATCACTATTTTTTATCATCCGGGGAAGGCGAATGTTGTAGCGGATGCTTTAAGTTGAAAGGCGGGAAGCATGGGAAGTCTAGCTCACTTGCAAGCTTCTAGAGGCCCATTGGCTAGAGAAGTTCAGATTCTTGCTAACGACCTTATGAGATTAGAAGTAAATGAGAAGGGAGGATTTTTAGCTTGTGTGGAGGCAAGGTCTTCCTTCCTTGACAAGATTAAGGGAAAGTAGTTTAATGATGAAAAATTGATCCGGATCCGAGATAAAGTGTTGCGAGGAGAGGTTAAGGAAGCACAAATCGATGAGGAAGGTGTTTTGAGGATCAAGGGAAGGGTATGTGTACCCCGCGTCGATGATTTGATCAAAACTATTCTGACAGAGGCTCATATTTCAAGGTATTCTATACATCCTGGTGCAACCAAGATGTACCTTGACGTAAAGCAAAACTTTTGGTGGAGTCAAATGAAGCGTGATATTGTGGATTTTATTGCCAAATGTCCAAACTGTCAACAAGTAAAGTATGAACACCAAAGGCCCGGAGGAACACTTCAGAGAATGCCCATTCCTGAATGGAAGTGGGAAAGGATTGCAATGGATTTCGTGGTTGGTTTTCCAAAGACAATGGGTAAGTATGACTCTATTTGGGTGATTGTTGATAGGTTAACTAAGTCTGCTCATTTTATTCCGGTCAAGGTGACTTACAATGCAGAGAAGTTAGCCAAAATCTATGCCTCGGAAATTGTTCGGTTGCATGGGGTTCCACTCTCCATCATATCAGATAGAGGTACGCAGTTTACTTCTAAGTTTTGGAAAACATTGAATGCGGAATTAGGCACTAGGTTGGACCTTAGTACCGCATTCTATCCTTAGACTGATGGTTAGTCTGAGCGGATGATTCAAGTGTTAGAGGATATGCTTCGTGCATGTGTGATAGAATTTGGTGGTCATTGGGATAGCTTCTTACCCTTAGCAGAGTTCTCCTACAACAATATCTATCACTCAAGTATTAAAATGGCCCCATTTGAGGCACTATATGGGAGAAGATATAGGTCTCCCATTGGGAGGTTTGATGCATTTGAGGTTAGACCTTAGGGTACTGACCTTCTGAGAGAATCGTTAGATAAAGTGAAATCTATTCAGGAAAAGCTTCTAGAGGCGCAAAGTAGATAGAAGGAGTATGCAGATCGGAAGGTTAGAGACTTGGAGTTTATGGAGGGTGAACAAGTCTTGTTGAAGGTTTCGCCAATGAAAGGGGTGATGCGGTTTGGTAAGCGAGGTAAACTTAGCCAAAGGTATATTGGTCCATTTGAAGTACTTAAGCGAGTAGGGGAGGTGGATTATGCGTTAGCCTTGCCTCCAGGGCTGTCCGGAGTGCATCCGGTATTCCATGTGTCTATGTTGAAAAGATACCATGGGGATGGAAATTACATTATCCGTTGGGATTCAGTTTTGCTTGATAAGAATTTGTCTTATGAGGAGGAACCTGTTGCCATTCTAGATAGAGAAATTCGCAAGTTGAGATCAAGGGAGATTGCATCCATCAAAGTTCAATGGAAGAATCGACCCGTAGAAGAAGCCACTTGGGAGAAGGAGGCAGATATGCGAGAAAGATACCCACACCTGTTTACAGATTCAGGTACTCCTTTTCGCCCTTGTTTTCGTTCTTCTTGATCGTTTGAGGACGAACGATGGGTAAATTGGTATCTATTGTAATGACCTGTTTAGTCGTTTTGAGCAGCAAAATTTTATTTCTGGAAAACTGGCTGAGACGACGGACCCCATGACGGACCGTCATGGGCACGACGGACCGTCGCAGGGTCTCGTTTCAAAACACTTAGAAAATCTGAAAAATAGGCACTGAAATCGACTCTCTGAACTTCGTATCGGAATGGCAGGACAGACCGTCACAGACCCTTCAGAGAAATTGAGTCTCTGAAGTCTGTGATGGAACAGCAGGACGGACCATCGCAGGTGCGACGGGCCGTCACAGACTGCGTAATCCCAGTCTGGGTCGGATTTCTTTATACGTTTTAAGGGACGTTTTTGACTATTCCTGCTTTAATTATAAAGTTAGTGGGTTAATTTTAATAAGTCTAATTACTTGGGGGTTAAAAGATGTAACATTAAGTTAATTGGTGGGTTAGTATTGTCATCTTTTATTCTCAATTATATACTAATTAGGGTAAAAGAAAGAGAGTTTGAATAAAGAAAATAGAAAGAACAAAGAGAGAGAGACGATTGATCGAGAGAGGGGAAAACAAAGAGGAAAACACAAATCTTTGGAAATTTGGTTGCTTGATCACTAAACTTCGTTGGAGGTAGGTTATGGTTTTCATGTTATTTGTAGTAAACTCTTAATAGTGAATGCTATGTATTGTTAGTATTGTAAACCCTTCTATGTGCTTAATTGTATGCTTGCATGAACGTGATTATATTAAGCATGATGAAGTTATTGAATCCAAAATCTTGATAAAAAACCTAATCTCTTGTAGATTGATGATGCCTTGGTATAAGAGAAGGCTTGATGAATTGATAGAATGAGATTAGGGGATCAGGTGTCACGAATCGACACGTAAACTTAGGGGATCGGGTGTCACGAACCGACACGTAGATTTAGGGGATCGGGTGTCACGAACCGACACGTAGAATTAGGGGATCGGGTGTCACGAACTGACACGTAGAATTAGGGGATCGGAGTGTCACGTACCGACACAAGAGGAATAAAGATAATGAATATTGAAAGATTTTAATATACCCAATCTAATGAACATAATTCCCAAATGAGTAAGGTATTGAGGCTTGAGTCCTCATGTGTGAACTTGACGGTAATTGTTAACGATATAGTACTTGCTGTCGCTACATGTTGAGTATCATAGTTGATTTTATGATATTACTTGGTATATGTTGATTTCTATTTTGAGTTGGCCGATGATATCTACTCAGTACCCGTGTTTTGTATTGACCCCTACTTTTACGTTTTTCTTCTTTTTTATTTGTGGAGTGCAGCAAACGTTCCGTCATCTTCGACTCAACAGTAACTCTAGCTAGTCTTCATTACTCCGGATATCAGGGTGAGATATTGCTTCTATCTTGGACTGGATCTTCCTCTTCATGTCTTAATGCCTTGAAGTTCCGGCATGGACTACCTTTTATGTATTTTTAGCTTCTTAGAAACTCTTAGATTTAGTAATTTGAAGTAGATGTTCTTGTGATGATGACTTCCAGATTTTGGGTAATAATAATTATTGAATTGGTTTTTATTAATGAGTTTAAGTCTTCCTCATTACTTTCTGTTGATATTATATTGAAATATTAAGGTTAAGATTGGTTGGTTCGCTCACATAGGAGGGTAAGTGTGGGTGCCAGTCGCGGCCCAATTTGGGTCGTGACAGGTTTGACCCTAATAGTACTGTTATGTCTAGACAGGGATTCATCCAAGTCTAGTTTCCTATTTTTCTTTTTAAATAAGTTGACTTATACTGTAAAAAATTTATATTTTTTTGCATTACTCTATGTATTTATGTTACGATGATGCTAAGGGATTGTATAAGATCCCTTCGGGGTCAAGTACACTGATTTAGGAATAGGGGGTTCTCCCGAGATGTGACATGCAAGTAAACAAGACGGGGACCTATATGGACAATGGTCATTGACACGACTAGTGGTGTTTTTCATGCTGACTTTCTAAGGACAGACATTGAAGACCCAAGTATTGAGAAGTGCTAGGAAAGACCATGAAGGGCTTACATATGATGAAGCCCTTGATGGACCGTGGTGGCTCCCATGATGATGCTCAACAGATTAGTCCTACTTTGAGTGGGACATTGTTTAGACACGTTGTTTGGATTAAAGTTTTATCTCGTCATATCTAGAACAAGAGACTAAGTTTAAAATATTATTAGCTTTTGTTTGGGATGATTAACATTGAGTTACGTTTCAAAGTTGGATTTTTTATTTTTCAATTATCAAGTGCTTAGCGATTTAACATAACTTTAAAGTAGTTTCTTAGCATGTTTTAATTATATAATTCTGTAAGTTTATGTGAAATCATGGGTAGATAAATACCACAACTGGCATTGTGGATCTATGACTTAAATGTAAGTCTTATTTCATAATATTAGTGGAAAGAAATTTATATTTGCAAATTATAGTTTAGCTTTCATTATTCATGTATTCTTATAAATGCATTTTATCCACACATAATAACAAAGACACATTGGTGGTTTACCACACCATGCGGAAACTAAATAGGAGCAAAAAGAGTAAATAATAAACAACGAAAACCTATGGAATGGGTAAAAGGAAGTAAAAAAATAAACCAAGAAATGGAAAATATAAATAAGAAACAAATATCACAATTAGAAATAATTATATTTACAATAGACAAAGTTAAAATAATTAATGAACAACTAGAACAATTATATAATGAAGACCCATTACAAGGATGGGAAAAACATAAAACAAAAGTAAAAATTGAACTAATAAATGAAAATAGTATAATAACACAAATATCGTTAAAATATAACTTTGATGATTTACAAGAATTTAAAATACACATAAATGAATTACTAGAAAAAAATGATATACAAGAAAGTAATAGTAAACATACAAGCCCAGCATTTATAGTAATAAAACACAGTGAACAAAAAAGAGGTAAAAGTAGAATGGTTATTGACTACAGAAATTTAAATGCTAAAACTAAAACATATAACTACCCAATACCTAATAAAATACTTAAAATAAGACAAATACAAGGATATTATTATTTTAGTAAATTTGATTGTAAATCAGGATTTTACCATCTAAAACTAGAAGAAGAATCAAAACAATTAACAACATTTACAGTACCACAAGGATTTTATGAATGGAATGTATTACCATTTGGATATAAAAATGCACCAGGTAGATATCAACATTTTATGGAAAACTATTTTAACCAATTAGAAAACTGTATCATATATATAGATGATATATTATTATACTCCAAAACACAAGATGAACATATAAGATTATTAGAAAAATTTATACATATAATTAAACATTCAGGTATAAGTTTAAGTAAAAGTAAAGCAGAAATTATGAAACCACAGATAGAATTTTTAGGAATACAAATAGATAAAAATGGAATAAAAATGCAAACTCACATAGTACAAAAAATAATTACTATTGATGAAAATATAGATACAAAAAAGAAATTACAATCATTTTTAGGATTAGTAAATCAAGTAAGAGAATATATACCAAAATTAGCAGAACATTTAAAACAACTATATAAAAAACTCAGATAAGATATTGAATATCATTTTGACAATAAAGATAAAGATCACATAAAAAATATTAAAAAATTATGCAAAAAACTACCAAAATTATATTTTCCTGATGAAAATAAAGAGTTTATTTATATTGTTGAAATAGACTCAAGTGATCATAGTTATGGAGGAGTTTTAAAATACATATATAACAAAGAAAAAATAGAACATCATTGTAGATATTATTACGGATCTTATACAGAAGCACAATTAAAATGGGAAATAAATAGAAAAGAATTATTTGCATTATATAAATGTTTATTAGCATTTGAACAATATATAGTTTACAATAAATTTATTGTAAGAACAGATAACACACAAGTAAAATGGTGGATAACAAAAAAGTTAGATGATTCAGTTACAACAAAAGAAATAAGGAGATTGGTATTAAATATATTAAATTTTACATTACAATTGAAATTATAAAAACTGATGAAAATCTCGTTGCAGATTACCTATCAAGAAAAAGGAACACAAACTGAACCAGATACGGCAGAAGAAATACTCAAAGCTATTACTACACTTTCTACGAAAGTAGATAGTATGAGTAAAGAGTTATAAAATTTGAATACTGAAAGTCAGCAGCATGAATATAAATATGCGGAGCTATGTCGATCGGAAGACACAAAATATCCAGAGCTACAAGGAGACGATGGGAAACTCCTTAAAACCCATAACAATGTTTATTTAAATGCAGCTACAGCCAACACATCTACAGCAAGATAATCTACAAAAAAGGAGGAGAATAAGGTAAAATATACAAATACAAATTTGAATAAACTATTCTTAAAACCATACACTCCTCAAAATACCCAAAAAGACATATTTGTTACCCCACAAACAAATACTTATAAAGCCAGCCTAGACTCTCAAAAACAGACATATAATTACATCACAAGAACATACATAGAAAATATACACAGAGTACAAACATTTCTAAACCTAAACCCCAGAGCCAAAGAAACAAAAAACCTAACTGAAGACTATATAACCCAACATTTACAAGGACACAATAAGCTAATTGCACAACCAGGAACCAACCCAAATCTAGTAGCAACCTGCTACAACTACGGATTATTAAGTACAATATATACAATAACGGAGACGAGATATCTAACATACCGAAATTATATAAAGCCTTTTTACAATATAAAAGAGTAACTAAAGGGACTCTTTTTTATAGTAAGTTTTATGCAGCTACAGCAGAGATAATATATGACGAAGTTAAACCTACAATACAAGCTATAAGGATTGGACTTACAAGAGAAATGATAATCCCAGAAAAAATAGATATCCAAGAAGAAATACAAAAAGTGGATAATCCAGAATTTTATGCAAATAAAAGAACTATCGGAATAGCTACTATACTAAGTGAGATGAAAACTAATTACTTAAACGAAAATTCAATTAGGACATATTACAACAGAGACCAGACAATCATCTACTCAAATTGCAAAGAAATTAGAATAGCAGATATGGAAGATCTAAGACAATGGATATTGAGCTTGCTAAACCCAGAACAAATACGTACGACAAGAGCTATACGAAAGAATTTTATTTCAGCCAAATTGATGACAAGATATTGCAAATTAATAGGACAAAAATATCCTGACCATATATGTTCAAAATGTGAAGGAGAAGACAATTATGTGCCAGACGTCCAACTAGAATAAAAGATGTGAAGAACAAGATATTGGAAAGAAAGAAAGAAGAAAGAGACATAAAGATATATGTACAAATTAGGTCATAGTCATTGTCGGCCATTTGGCCAAAGTTTATTTTGTTCTCTTGTAAAAAGTCGTAAAGTTAATAGTGTCAGTATGTCTTTATCATAAATAGTAAGAGTCAAGTAACCGTGTAAATAGTAAGAGTCAAGTTACTATGTAAATAGTAAAGGCCAATTGTCTTTTAATAAAGATGAAAGGTCATTATGTATGTCTATATAAGGGGCATTTGCCTTCATAAATAAAACACACCTCTTTCAAAAAATCTCTTCCACTACTCTCTTGTCTCTCTTTACGCTTCCACCCCAAATTGGTATCAGAGCTAGCTAGTTAACAAATTAAGCTAATAATTATGGAGAAATCTGGAGCTACAAATCTACAAAATCAGGTATACACTCTTAAATTTATGAGTAGCTAAATAAATTTATTCCTAAAAATCTCTTGTTGATTATAACTGTTTATCATGACTTAATAATTCTCTAATAAGCATCTTTAGAAGGTTTGCTACATAAATATTATTCGAATAAGTATGCCAGACTATGTCATCCTAAGGTTGAAACTGGTAGGCAAGAAGGCCGTTTAGGGGAGTAAACAAAGTTGAGGTGCTGTTAGGGTAACTAATTAAAGAAGAAAGCTGTAGTAGTGACTGGACGAGATGATTATTAAATAATTATTATTTCATAAGAAATAAGTATAATCCATTAAGAGGTTGGAAGGAATAAAAACTTTTAGCAAAAATGAATAAAATGAGTACCTATTTAATAGATAATGATGATAATTATAAGATATTACTACTCTATATATTAAAAGATCTGAGTACTGATATAAAAAGAGAAATTTATGACAAATTGGTAACATATGAGATAATAGAAATAACAACCCAAGGTTGGACTGAGTTAACCATACAAAGTATACAGGATGAACTTTATTATGATATGTATGATTTATATGATGATTTAAATATTGGAGATTAAATATGACTGAATATTGGCTAAGGCGATATGGTACAAATTCCAGGTTAAAAAAGATTAAATATCTAGATAAATTAAGTAAGCTTTTTAAAATATTATATAAAAAATTATGATGGATAAAAATTAAAATACTAAAATAAAAAGAGTCAAGATAGATAAAAAGGTAAGAAAAATATGGAAAAAATTAAGACCCTTGTATATAGAATATGAACTATCGCAATTAGTCAAAACGGATAATAATAAAAAAGATCAATTGATAAATATAATTTCGAAAACAGAATACAAATATGTTCGCTATTTGAAAAAACAGTATGGACAAAGAAATTTATAAACAACAATTAATAGAAAAAATAACGGAAAAAATAGCTGAAAAAGAACAAGAATTACAACATAGAAAAAGAAGGTTAGAAGAAAATATATTAGCTGGAACATGTAATAAATAAATACTAGCACAAAGAAAAGATATATTTATGTTAGAATTAGAATTAGATTGTCTTGAATATGAATTACAACATAATATAATA
Source organism: Solanum lycopersicum (assembly GCF_036512215.1). Lineage (NCBI taxonomy): Eukaryota > Viridiplantae > Streptophyta > Magnoliopsida > Solanales > Solanaceae > Solanum > Solanum lycopersicum. The sequence continues at coordinate 45,482,167 of NC_090807.1, forward strand.
CATAAATTATAATGAACAAAGAAGAATTTGCAGTAGACGAAAAAATATATGAAAATCAAGACGGAATGATAATAAAAATAATATTTTCAAATCTAGGAAGAAGATATAAAAAAATAGGAAATAATCTATACTTAATGTTAGAAAATGAAACAGCAAAATTAGAAGATAGTTTAACAACTATGATAAGAATAACAAAAGAAAATGAGGAAATAGACAAATCAAAAGAAATTGAAAAAATAAAAATACAAGCAAAACAAGAAGTACAACATTTAGAAGAAATAAAAAATACAAGGATAAGTGAATTAGAAAAGGAACTAGCTAGGTTAAAATTAATATATGAGAATAAGCAAAAACAAAAGGAAAAAGATAAAGAGCTTGAATTAACTAATGAAATAAAAGAAATGGAACAAAAATTAAATGAAGATATTGAGGTAAATGAAATAGATGAAAATAAAAATGACCAAAAATCAGAAATAAGTGACATAAGTGAGACATATACAGAAATCTTAGAACAGACAAATAAACTAAAAAAATTAGAAATAAACACATGAGATATGAATAGACCTAGTACATCAAGAGTAAAACCCCGAGATAATAGTCCCAGAAATAGTCCTAGAAGTAGTCCTAGGTGGACACCACCAACTTATTATACAGAAAGTTATCAACAATCAGATAGAAATAATGCAATATGGAATAGTAGATTAAATAAAAATTGGATATCGAAACCAATAAGTGAACAATATAATTTCTTAGACTTAGATTGTGTCACAGACATAAATAAAGCAATATTACTATGGGCAGGAAATATATCTAAACAGTTAATAGATAACAAAATAGAAACAACAAAAACACCAAGATACAAAGAAAGAACATTCGTAGGAACAACAAAATTATGGATAGAAAATCTACCTTCAGAAAGTTTAGAAGTACTTAGGAATGATAAGAAAATGGATGGATCTCCATCAGCAACAAATATAGATATACTAGACAAATATGAATCAGCAATAAGAAGTGAATTTGGAGGTATGACCATGGATATAAGTGAACAAAATAGAGATAAAATAATAAATAGACAACTTATGACAAAATTAGCTATATGTAAAACGTGTTATATAGAAGAATATACTTGTGCATTTAAAGAATATTATTACAAAGCTAAATACAATTTAGACGAAGCAAAAGAAATAAGAAAACAATATTTTACAAAATACCAGAACCATTAAGTACAAAAATAATAAAAGATTGGAATAATGAAGGAATGGTAGATACTTTAGGAGCTAGAATAAAATTTCTATCTCAATGGTTTACACAATTATGTGAGAATGTAACGACCTGTTTAGTCGTTTTGAGCAGCAGATTTTATTTTTGGAAAAACAGGCTGAGGCGACAGACCCCACGACGGACCGTCATGGGCACGACGGACCGTCGCAGGGTCACGTTTCAAAACACTTAGAAAATCTGAAGTTGGGTAATGAAAATCGACTCTATGAACTTCGTAACGAAATGGCAGGACGGACCGTCACATGTGTGACAGACCGTCACAGACTCTTTGATGGAAATTGAGTCTCTGAATCTTGCGACGATGTCACGACCCAAAACTGGGCCGCGACTGACACCCACACTTACCCTCCTATGTGAGCGAACACACCAATCTAAACCTTAACATTTCGATATAGTATCAACAGAAAATAATGCGGAAGACTTAAACTCATTAATAAAATCAATAACTATTATTATCCCCAAAATCTGGAAGTCATCATCACAAGAACATCTACTTCAAATTACTAAGTCTAAGACTTTCTAAGAAGCTAGAAAATACATAAAATCTAGTCCATGCGGGAACTTCAAGGCATCAAGACAAGAAGAGGAAGATCCAGTCCAAGCTAGAAGTATAAGCTCACCCTGATATCCGGAGTAATGAAGACTGGCTAGAGTTACTGTTGAGTCGAAGATGACGGCACGTTTGCTGCACTCCACAAATAAACAAGAAGAAAACATAACAGTAGGGGTCTGTACGAAACACGGGTACTAAGTAGATATCATCGGCCAACTCAAAATAGAAATCAATATATACCAAGTAATATCATAAAATCAACTATGATACTCCACATGTAGCAACAACAAGTACTATATCATTAACAGTTACCGTCAAGTTCACACATGAGGACTCAAGTCTCAATACCATACTCATTTGGAAATTATGTTCATTAGATTATGTATATTAACATCTTTCAAGATTCATTATCTTTATTTCTCTTGTGTCGGTACGTGACACTCCGCTCCCACATATTCATTAATCCTCTTGTGTCGGTACGTGACACTCCGATCCCCTACTACTATGTGTCGGAACGTGACACTCCGATCCCCTAACTCTACGTGTCGGTTCGTGACACCCGATCCCCTAAATCTACGTGTCGGTTCGTGACACCCGATCCCCTAAATCTACATGTCGGTTCGTGACACCCGATCCTCTAAATCTACGTGTCGATTTTTGACACCCGATCCCCTAAATCTAGGTGTCGGTTCGTGACACCCGATCCCCTAAATATACGTGTCGGTTCGTTACACCCGATCCCCTAAGTCTACATGTCGGTTCGTGACACCCGATCCCCTAATCTCATTCTATCAATTCATCAAGCCTTCTCCCTTACCAAGGCATCATCAATCTCATTACATTAGTTCATCAAGCCTTCTCCCTTACCAAGGCATCATCATTAACAAGAGATTAGATTTTTATAAAGATTTGGGATTCAATAACTTCATCATGCTTAATATAATCACAATTATATAATCACATTCATGCATGCATACAATTAAGCACATAGCAGGGTTTACAATACTATCAATACATATCATTATCTATTAAGAGTTTAATATGAAAGCATGAAAACCATAACCTACCTCCACCGAAGATTCGTGATCAAGCAAGCAATTTCCCAAGCTTTGTGTTTTTCCTCTCGTTCGATCCTCTCTCTATCGTTTCTCTTTCCTTCTCTTTGTTCTTTCTATTTTCTTTATTCAAACCCTCTTTCTTTTACCCTAATTAATATATAACTAAGAATAAAAGATGGTAATAATAACCCACTAATTAACTTAAGGTTGCCTCTTTTAACCCCCAAGTAATTGGACTTATTAACCTTAACCCTCTAACTTTATAATTAAAGTGTGAATAGTCCAAAACGTCCCTTAAAACGTCTAAAGAAATCCGACCCAGACTAGGATTACGCAATCTATGACGGCCCATCGCGCCCGCGACGGTCCGTCCTGCTGCTTCGTCACATACTTCAGAGAATCAATTTCTCTGAAGAGTCTGTGACGGTCCTTCCTGCCATTCCGTTACGAAGTTCAGAGAGTCGATTTTCAGTACTCAATTTCAGATTTTCTAAGTGTTTTGAAACGAGACCCTGCGACGGTCCGTCGTGCCCATGATGGTCCGTCGTGGGGTTCGTCCCATCAGCCTGTTTTTCCAGAAATAAAATCTGCTGCTCAAAACGACTAAAAATGTCGTTACAATAGATACCAATTTACCCATCGTTCTTCGCCGAACGATCACAAGAAGGAAAACAAGGGCGAAAAGGAGTACCTGAATCTGTAAACAGATGTGGGTATCTTTCTCGCATATCTGCCTTCGTCTCCCAAGTGGCTTCTTCAACGGGTCGATTCTTCCATTTAACTTTGATGGATGCAATCTCCCTTGATCTCAACTTGCGAATTTCTCTATCTAGAATGGCAACAGGTTCCTCCTCATAAGACAAATTCTCGTCAAGCAAAAATGAATCCCAACGAATAATATAGTTTCCATCCCCATGGTATCTTTTCAACATCGACACATGTAATACCGGATGCACTCCGGACAGCCCTGGAGGCAAGGCTAACTCATAAGCCACCTCCCCTATTTGCTTAAGTACTTCAAATGGATCTATATACCTTGAGCTAAGTTTACCTCGCTTACCAAATCGCATCACCCCTTTCATTGGCGAAACCTTCAACAAGACTTGTTCACCCTCCTTGAACTCTAAGTCTCTAACCTTTCGATCTGCATATTCTTTTTGGCCAGCTTTGCACCGCCAAAAGCTTTTCTTGAATAGATTTCACTTTATCTAACGATTCCCTCAGAAGGTCAGTACCCCAAGGTCTAACTTTGAATGCATCAAACCACCCAATGGGAAACCTACATCTTCTCCCATATAGTGCCTCAAATGGGGCCATATCAATGCTTGAGTGATAGCTATTGTTGTAGGAGAATTCTGCTAAGGGTAAGAAGTTATCCCAATGGCCACCAAACTCTATCACACATGCACGAAGCATATCCTCCAACACTTGAATCGTTCGCTAAGACTGACCATCGGTCTGAGGATGGAACGCAGTACTAAGGTCCAACCTAATACCTAATTCCGCATGCAATGTTTTCCAAAACATAGAAGTAAACTGCGCACCTCTATCTGATATAATGGAGAGTGGAACCCATGCAATCGCACCACTTCCGAGATGTAATGTTTGGCTAACTTCTCCGCATTATAAGTCACCTTGACCGGAATGAAGTGAGTAGACTTAGTTAACCTATCAACAATTACCCAAATAGAATCAAACTTTCCCAATGACTTTGGAAGACCAACCACGAAATCCATTGCAATCCTTTCCCAATTCCATTCAGGAATGGGCATTCTCTGAAGTGTTCCTCAAGGCCTTTGGTGTTCATACTTTACTTGTTGACAGTTTGGACATTTGGCAATAAAATCCACAATATCACGCTTCATTCTTCTCCACCAAAAGTGTTGCTTTAGGTCATGGTACATCTTGGTTTCACCCGGATGTATAGAATACTTTGAACTATGAGCTTCTGTTAGAATAGTGTTGATCAAATCATCGACGCGGGGTACACATACCCTTCCCTTAATCCTCAAAACACCTTTCTCATCGATTGTCGCTTCTTTAGCCTCTCCTTGCAACACTTTATCTCGGATCCGGATCAATTTTTCATCATTAAACTGCTTTCCCTTAATCTTGTCAAGGAAGGAAGATCTTGCCTCCACACAAGCTAAAAATCCTCCCTTCTCATTTACATCTAATCTCATAAGGTCGTTAGCCAGGATCTGAACTTCTCTAGCCAATGGGCATCTAGAAGCTTGCAAGTGAGCTAGACTTCCCATACTTCCCGCCTTTCTACTTAAAGCATCCGCTACAACATTCGCCTTCCCCGGATGATACAAAATAGTGATGTCGTAGTCCTTCAGTATCTCCATCCATCTCCTCTGTCTCAAGTTCAAATCTTTCTGAGTAAAGACATACTAAAGGCTACGCTGATCCGTGTAGACCTCACACTTAACCCCATATAAATAGTGTCTCCATTGCTTTAATGCAAACACTACCGCAGCCAATTCCAAATAATGAGTTGGATAGTTACGTTCATGCACTTTTAATTGCCTCGAAGCATTAGCAATCACATTCTTCTCTTGCATTAGTACTGCACCCAAACCAGAATAGGATGCATCACAATAAACAATGAAGTTCTTACCCTCTACAGGCAAGGTGAGAATGGGTGCGGTAGTCAACAAAGTCTTGAGCTTCTGAAAGCTTTCCTCACACTCATCCGACCATACAAATGGAACATTTTTCTTAGTCAAGTTCCTCAGTTGGGAAGCAATACAAGAGAATCCCTTGACAAATCTAGATAGTCGCTAGCTAACCCAACAAAGCTCCTTATTTCTGACACATTAGTAGGTCTTACCCAATTCTTCACTGTCTCAATCTTAGAAGGATCCACCATCACTCCATCCTTAGAAACCACGTGCCCCAAGAAGGACACTGCATCTAGCCAAAACTGACACTTAGAGAACTTGCCATAAAGCTTTTTCTCCCTCAACATTTCCAATACCATTCTCAAATGCTCCTCATGTTCCTCCTTACTTTTAGAGTATATCAGTATATCATCAATAAATACGATCACAAAGAGATCCAAATATGGCTTAAAAATCTCGTTCATCAAACTCATGAACGCAGCAGGGGCATTCGTAAGACCAAAAGACATCACTACAAATTCGTAATGCCAATACCTGGTTCTAAAAGTAGCCTTTGGCACATCCGTTGCCCGTATTTTCAATTGATGATAACCGGATCTCAAGTCAGTCTTAGAGAAGACACAAGCACCTTGTAACTGATCGAACAAGTCATCAATGCGAGGAAGAGGATACTTGTTCTTTATGGTTACCTTGTTCAACTACTGGTAGTCTATGCACATCCGAAATCTCCCATCCTTCTTCTTCACAAACAAAAGCGGAGCACCCCAAGGAGATGCACTTGGTCTAATGAAGCCTTTGCTCAACAACTCTTGAAGTTGGGCTTTTAACTCTCTTAACTCCGCGGGAGCCATTCTATAAGGGGGTATAGAAATGGGGCGAGTACCCGGTTCAAGATCAATACAGAAGTCAATATCCCTATCTGGTGGCATACCAGAAAGATCTGCAGGGAACACATCCCGAAACTCACGGACCACCGAAACCGACTCAATCGAAGGTACTTGGGTAGTGTAATCCTTGAGATGTGCCAAGAAAGCTAAACAAACTTTACTAACAATTTTCTTAGCACGAAGAAAGGAGATGATACGCACCCGATTGGATGTGTAGTCACCCTCCCACACTAACGGATCTGTCCCAGGCTTTGCTAACAACACCGTTTTAGCATTACAATCCAAGGTCGCAAATTGCGGAGAAAGCCAAGTCATACCCAGAATTGCATAAAAATCAACCATTTCTAAGATAACCAAATCTACATAAGTGTTGCTCCCCACAAAGTTCACCAAACAAGACCTATATACCTTTTCAACTACCACAGACTCACCCACCGGAGTAGAAACACGAATAGGCATATCAAGTAATTCCCAATGAAAATTTAGACCATTAGCAAATGAGGAAGATACATAAGAAAATGTGGATCCAGGATCAAACAATACAGAAGCCATGCAATCACAAACCAGAAGATTACCTTTGATGACAGCATCAGATGTCTCCGCCTCCGATCTCCCAGGGAAAGCATAACAATGGGCCCTTTCGTTTGTTTGTCCGTTGCCCCTACCATGTTGTGATGTAGTGGCTCCAGTTTGCCTATCACCCTGGCCGTTTTGGTGACCAACATTACCTCGACCACCACGTCCTCCAAAATAACGGCCTCTACCATGACCACCTCTACCTCTAGCTATTGGGGGTCTATAACTCTGCTTGGTACAATTCCTCCTAATATGTCCAGTTTCCCCACATCCATAACACTCTCTAGAGTCAAGCATAGGTCTCTCAGAGAAGTGTTGACCGGTCTGAGGTGGACCCCCAACTACAGTCTGTAGTGAAGACTGAATGGGTCGAACGGAGTAACCTCTGGAACCCTGTCCTCTAGAGTAAGAACCGTTGAACTCACCTAACTTGCGAAACCTCTTTGACGTCGATGCCATGGTGAATTCATCTGGCTTCACTCCTTCTACCTCTACCACAAAATCTACCACTTCTTGGAAGGATTTTGCCGTAGCCGCTACCTGTAAGGCTGAAATCCACAACTCTGACCTCAACCGCTTCACAAAACGAAGAATCCACTCTTGTGGACTGAAAGAAAGTTGGGTGGCATATCTGGATAGTGCACGAAACTTAGCCTCATATGCATTGACCGACATCCTACCTTCCTCTAAGCTCAAGAACTCATCCCTTTTCCTATCCCTCAAAGTCCAGGGGATATACTTCTCCATAAACAAGATAGAGAATGAGGCCCAAGTCATAGGTGGTGCCTCTGTTGGTTGACACTCAACATGTGACTGCCACCACATTTTGGCGTTCCCTTGAAACTGATAACTCACAAACTCAACACCAAACCGTTCTACTATACCCATCTTGTGTAGTAGCTCATGACGGTCAACTAGAAAATCGTAAGCATCCTCAGATTCAGCACCCTTGAAGACTGGAGGTTTCAATTTCAAGAACTTACTGAAAAGTTCATGCTGATCATTTGTCATTATAGGCCCAGTAGTCAGACGCTGAAACGTGCCTATGTCCAATGAGGCATCCATATGAGGAGCCATAGGGGCTGCATGTTGTACCTCTGAAACAGGAGGTATTGGTGCAGAAAACACTGGAGGGGCCTGACCCTGATTAGACAACCCACTAAGATAAGCGAGAACCTGATTGATCATCTCTGGGGTAGGTTGGGGTGGCAATTCCTCATTTTGCACTTGTTCATTCTCCCCTTCCTCACCCTCTCTTACCACTTCCTTAGTCGATGGAGGAGTCACCGCCCTAGTATCAGATGGGATAGGTGCTCGTCCTCTTCCTCTAGAGGACGTCCTCCCATGACCTCTACCACAGCCTCTTGCCGCTACTCTTCCTCGAGCTACAGCCCCAGTGGCTGGCTCGGACGCTTCTTGGCTTGCCAATGTTGGTATTGGCGCAGTTGTTACTCTATTTCTAACCATCTGCGAAACAGAGTGAAGATGGTCAGATACCAATTTGTATCACCTAGATACCAATTAGACCCAAGTAATAGCACGAAAGAAAGAATGAAGGAATATAATTTTTCCTAAAGTCTTATAGCCCCTCAAAGAAAAGTAAAGGTGTCCCCCTACCATTCCATAAGACTCTACTAGACTCGTTCTTGTGTGATGAGACCAACGAACCTAATGCTCTGATATCAAGTTTGTCACGACCCAAATTCGGGCCGCGACTGGCACCCACACTTACCCTCCTATGTGAGCGAACCAACCAATCTAAACCTTAACATTTCGATATAGTATCAACAGAAAATAATGCGGAAGACTTAAACTCATTAATAAAATCAATAACTATTATTATCCCCAAAATCTGGAAGTTATCATCACAATAACATCTACTTCAAATTACTAAGTCTAAGAGTTTCTAAGAAGCTAGAAAATACATAAAAGCTAGTCCATGCCGGAACTTCAAGGCATCAAGACATGAAGAGGAAGATCCAGTCCAAGCTAGAAGCATTAGCTCACCCTGATATCCGGAGTAACGAAGACTGGCTAGGGTTACTGTTGAGTTGAAGATGTCGGCACGTTTGATGCACTCCACAAATAAACAAGAAGAAAACATAACAATAGGGGTCAGTAAGAAACACGGGTACTGAGTAGATATCATCGGCCAACCCCAAATTGAAATCAATATATACCAAGTAATATCATAAAATCAACTATGATACTCCACATGTAGCAACAACAAGTACTATATCATTAACAATTACCGTCAAGTTCACACATGAAGACTCAAGCCTCAATACCATACTCATTTGGGAATTATGTTCATTAGATTGAGTATATTAACATCTTTCAAGATTCATTATCTTTATTTCTCTTGTGTCGGTACGTGACACTCCGCTCCCACATATTCATTAATCCTCTTGTGTCGGTACGTGACACTCCGATCCCCTACTACTATGTGTCAGAACGTGACACTCCGATCCCTTAAATCTACGTGTCATTTCATGACACCCGATCCCTTAAATCTACGTGTCGGTTCGTGACACCCGATCGGGTGTCACGAACCAACACGTAGATTTAGGGGATCGGGTGTCACGAACCGACACATAGTAGTAGGGGATCAGAGTGTCACGTATCGACACAAGAGGATTAATTATTATGAGGGAGCGGAGTGTCACGTACCAACACAAGAGAAATAAACATAATGAATCTTGAAAGATATTAATATACTCAATCTAATAAATATAATTCCCAAATGAGTATGGTATTGAGGCTTGAGTCCTCATGTGTGAACTTGACGGTAATTGTTAATGATATAGTACTTGCTGTTGCTACATGTTGAGTATCATAGTTCAGTTTATGATATTACATGGTATATATTGATGTCTATTTTGAGTTGGCCGATGATATCTACTCAGTACCCGTGTTTTGTACTGACCCCTACTTTTATGTTTTCTTCATGGTTATTTATGGAGTGCAACAAACGTGCGATCATCTTCGACTCAATAGTAACTCTAGCAAGTCTTCATTACAACGGATATCAGGGTGAGCTAATGCTTCTAGCTTGGACTAGATCTTCCTCTTCATGTCTTGATGCCTTGAAGTTCCAACATGGACTAGCTTTTATGTATTTTTAGCTTTTTAGAAACTCTTAGATTTAGTAATTTGAAGTAGATGTTCTTGTGATGATGACATCCAGATTTTAGGGAAATAATAGATATTGAATTGGTTTTTATTAATGAGTTTAAGTATTCCGCATTATTTTATGTTTGATATTAAATTGAAATGTTAAGTTTTAGATTGGTTGGTTCGCTCACATAGGAGGGTAAGTGTCGGTGCCAGTCGCGGCTCAGTTTTGGGTCGTGACAAACTTGGTATCAGAGCATTAGGTTCCTTGGTCTCATCACACAAGAACGAGTCTAGTAGAGTCTTAAGGACCGGTAGGGGGACGCCTTTACTTTTCTTTGAGAGGCTATAAGACTTTAGGAAAATTCCATTCTTTCATTCTTTCTTTCGTGCTATTACTTGGGTCCAATTGGTATCTAGGTGATACAAATTGGTATCTGACCATCTTCACTCTTTTTCGCAGATGGTTAGAACTAGAGCAACAACAGCGCCAACATCAACATTGGCAAGACAAGAAGCGTCCGAGCCAGCCACTGCGGCTGTAGCTCGAGGAAGAGTAGCGGCAAGAGGCCGTGGTTGAGGTTGTAGGAGGACGTCCTCTAGAGGAAGTGGACAAGCACCTAGCCCGTCTGATACTAGGGCGGTGACTCCTCCACCGACTGAGGAAGTAGTAAGAGAGGGTGAGGAAGGGGAGAATGAACAAGTGCAAAATGAGGAATTGCCACCGCAACCTACCCCAGAGATGATCAATCAGGTTCTCATTTATCTTAGTGGGTTGTCTGATCAGGGTCTGGCCCCTCCAGTGTTTTCTGCACCAACACCTCCGGTGTCAGAGGTACAACATGCAGCCACTATGGCTCCTCGTATGGATGCCTCATTGGACATAGGCACGTTTCCACGTCTAACTACTGGGCCTATAATGACAAATGATCAGCATGAACTTTTAAGTAAGTTCTTGACATTGAAACCTCCAGTCTTCAAGGGTGCTGAATCTGAGGATGCTTACGATGTTCTCGTTGACTGTCGTGAGCTACTACAAAAGATGGGTATAGTAGAACGGTTTGGTGTTGAGTTTGTGAGTTATTAGTTTCAAGGGAACGCCAAAATGTGGTGGCGGTCACATGTTGAATGTCAACCAAGAGAGGCACCACCTCAGACTTGGGCCTCATTCTCTAGCTTGTTTATGGAGAAGTGTATCCCCCGGACTTTGAGGGATAGGAAAAGGGATGAGTTCTTGAGCCTAGAGCAAGGTAGGATGTCGGTCAATGCATATGAGGCTAAGTTTCGTGCACTATCAAGATATGCCACCCAACTTTGTTTCAGTGCACAAGAGCGGATTCGTCGTTTTGTGAAAGGGTTGAGGTCAGAGTTGCGGAATTCAGCCTTACAGGTAGCGGCTACGGCAAAATACTTCCAAGAAGTGGTAGATTTCGTGGTAGAGGTGGAAGGAGTGAAGCCAGATGATTTCACCATGGCATCGACATCAAAGAGGTTTCGAAAGGGAGGTGAGTTTAATGGTTCTTACTCTAGAGGATAGGGTTCCGGAGGTTACTCAGTTCGACCCATTCAGTCTTCGCTACAGACTGTAGTTGGGGGTCCACCTTAGACCGGTCAACACTTCTCTGAGAGACCTATGCTTGAGTCTAGAGAGTGTTATAGATGTGGGGAGACTGGTTATATTAGGAGGAATTGTCCCAAACAGAGTTATAGACCCCCAATAGCTAGAGGTAGAGGTGGTCATGGTAGAGGCCGTTATTCTGGAGGACGTGGTGGTCAAGGTAATGGTGGTCACCAAACCGGCTGGGGTAATGGGCAAACTGGAGCCACTGCATCACAACATGGTAGGGGCAACGGACAAACAAATGAAAGGGCCCATTGTTACGCTTTCCCTGGGAGATCGGAGGCGGAGACATCTAATGCTGTCATCATAGGTAATCTTCTGGTTTGTGATTACATGGCTTCTGTATTATTTGATCCTGGATCCACATTTTCTTATGTATCTTCCTCATTTGCTAATGGTCTAAATTTACATTGTTAATTACTTGATATGCCTATTCGTGTTTCTACTCCGGTGGGTGAGTTTGTGGTAGTTGAAAAGGTATATAGGTCTTGTTTGGTGAACTTTGTGGGGAGCAACACTTATGTAGATTTGGTTATCTTAGAAATGGCTGATTTTGATGTAATTCTGGGTATGACTTGACTTTCTCCCCAATTTGCGATCTTAGATTGTAATGCTAAAACGGTGACGTTAGCCAAGCCTGGGACAGATCCGTTAGTGTGGGAGGGTGACTACACTTTCAATCCGGTGCGTATCATCTCTTTTCTTCGTGCAAAGAAAATAGTTAGTAAAGGGCGTTTAGCTTTCTTGGCACATCTCAAGGATGACACTACCCAAGTACCTTCGATTAAGTCGGTTTCGGTGGTCCATGAGTTTCTGGATGTTTTCCCTGCAGATCTTCCTGGTATGCCACCAGATAGGGATATTGACTTCTGTATTGATCTTGAACCGTGTACTCACCCCATTTCTATACCCCCGTATAGAATGGCTCCCACGGAGTTAAGAGAGTTAAAAGCCCAACTTCAAGAGTTGTTGAGCAAAGGCTTCATTAGACCAAGTGCATCTCCTTGGGGTGCTCCGGTTTTGTTTATAAAGAAGAAGGATTGGAGTTTTCGTATGTGAATAGACTACCGGCAGTTGAACAAGGTAACCATAAAGATCAAGTATCCTCTTCCTCGCATTGATGACTTGTTCGATCAGTTACAAGGTGCTTGTGTCTTCTCTAAGATTTACTTGAGATCCGGTTATCATCAATTGAAAATACGGGCAACGGATGTGCCAAAGACTGCTTTTCGCACGAGGTATGGGCATTACGAATTTGTAGTGATGTCTTTTGGTCTTACAAATGCCCCTGCTGCATTCATAAGCTTGATGAACGGGATTTTTAAGCCATATTTGGACCTCTTCGTGATCGTATTTATTGATGATATACTAATATACTCTAAAAGTAAGAAGGAATATGAGGAGCATTTGATGATTGTATTGGAAATGTTAAGGGAGAAAAAGCTTTATCTCAAGTTCTCTAAGTGTTAGTTTTGGCTAGATGCAGTGTCCTTCTTGGGGCATGTAGTTTCTAAGGATGGAGTAATGGTGGATCCTTCTAAGATTGAGACAGTGAAGAATTGGGTAAGACCTACTAATGTGGCAGAAATAAGGAGCTTTGTTGGGTTAGATAGCTACTACCGCAGATTTGTCAAGGGATTCTCTTGTATTGCTTCCCAACTGACGAACATGACTAAGAAAAATGTTCCATTTGTATGGTCGGATGAGTGTGAGGAAAGCTTTCAGAAGCTCAAGACTCTGTTGACTACTGCACCAATTCTCACCTTGCCAGTGGAAGGTAAGAATTTCATTGTTTGTTGTGATGCATCCTATTCGGGTTTGGGTGCGGTGCTAATGCAAGAGAAGAATGTGATTGCTTATTCTTCAAGACAATTAAAAGTGCATAAACGTAACTATCCAATTCATGATTTGGAATTGGCTGCGGTAGTGTTTGCATTAAAACAATGGAGACACTATTTATATGGGGTTAAGTGTGAGGTCTACACGGATCATTCGGGAAAAGCGAATGTTGTGGCAGATGCTTTAAGTAGAAAAGCGGGAAGCATGGGAAGTCTAGCTCACTTGTAAGCTTCTAGACGCCCATTGGCTAGAGAAGTTCAGATTCTGGGTAACGACTTTATGAGGTTAGAAGTAAATGAGAAGAGAGGATTTTTGTCTTGTCTGGAGGAAAGATATTCTTTTCTTGACAACATCAAGGGAAAACAATTTGATGATGAGAAACTAAGCCGAATTCGGGATATGGTGTTGCGAGGAGAGGCTAAAGAAGCAATAATGGATGAGGAAGGTGTTTTGAGAATCAAGGGAAGGGTATGTGTACCCCGAGTTGATTATTTGATCAACACTATTCTGACAAAGGCTCATAGTTCAAGGTATTCGATACATCCGGGTGCAACCAAGATGTACTGTGACCTAAAGCAACACTTTTGGTGGAGTAGAATGAAGCGTGATATTGTGGATTTTATTGCCAAATGTCCAAACTGTCAACAAGTAAAGTATGAACACCAAATGGCCGGAGGAACACTTCAGAGAATGCCCATTCCTGAATGGAAGTGGGAAAGGATTGCAATGGATTTCGTGGTTGGTCTTCCAAAGACATTGGGAAAGTTTGATTCTATTTGGGTAATTGTTGATAGGTTAACTAAGTCTGCTCAATTCATTCCGGTCAAGGTGACTTACAATGCAGAGAATTTAGCAAAACTTTACATCTCAGAAGTTGTTTGATTGATGGGGTTCCACTCTCCATCATATCAGATAGAGGTACGCAGTTTACTTCTATGTTTTGGAAAACATTTCATGTGGAATTAGGTACTAGGTTGGACCTTAGTACTGCGTTCCATCCTCAGACCGATGGTCAGTCTGAGCGAACGATTCAAATGTTGGAGGATATGCTTCGTGCATGTGTGATAGAATTTGGTGGTCAGTGGGATAGCTTGTTACCCTTAGCAAAGTTCTCCTAAAACAATAGCTATCACTCAAGCATTGATATGGCCCCATTTGAGGCACTATATGGGAGAAGATGTAGGTCTCCCATTGGGTGGTTTGATGCATTTGAAGTTAGACCTTGGGGTACTGACCTTCTGAGGGAATCGTTAGATAAAATGAAATGTATTCAAGAAAAGCTTCTAGCGGCGCAAAGTAGACAGAAGGAGTATGCAGATCGGAAGGTGAGAGAATTGGAGTTTATGGAGGGTGAACAAGTCTTGTTGAACAAAGCAGTGCACACAGAGTCTCTGAATCTTGCGACGACCTGAAGGACGGACCGTCGCAGGCACGACGGTCCATCACAAGCTGCGTAATCCCAGGGGGAGTCGGATTTTTTTAAGGTTTTAAGGGACGTTTTTGAATATTCCGGCTTTAATTATAAAGTTAGTGGGTTAATGTTAATAAGTCTAATTACTTGGGGGTTAAAAGAGATAACCTTGAGTAAATTACTAGTTATTATTGCCATCTTTTATTCTTAATTATATGCTAATTAGGGTAAAAGAAAGAGGATTTGAATAAAGAAAATAGAAAGAACAAAGAGATAGAGAGGATCGAACGAGAAGAGGAAAACGAAAAGGCTTGGGAAATTTCTTGCTTGATCACGAATCTTCGGTGGAGGTAGGTTATGGTTTTGATGCTATTCGTAGCAAACTCTTAATAGCGAATGATATGTATTGGTAGTGTTGTAAACCCTGCTATATGCTTAATTGTATGCTTGCATGAATATGATTATATAATTGTGATGAAATAATCATGATGAAGCTATTGAATCCCAAATCTTTATATAAAACTAATCTCTTTTTAATGATGATGCCTTGGTATAAAAGAGGGCTGCATGAACTAAAGTAATGAGAATGATGATGCCTTGGTATAAGAGAAGGCTTCATGAACTAAAGTAACGAGATTGATGATGCCTTGGTATAAGAGAAGGCTTGATGAATTGATAGAATGAGATTAGGGGATCGGGTGTCACGAACCGACACGTAAAATTAAGGGATCGGGTGTCACGAACCGACATGTAGAATTAGGGGATCGGGTGTCACAAACCGACACGTAGATTTAGGGGATCGGGTTTCACAAACCGATACATAGATTTAGGGGATCGGGTGTCACGAACCGACACGTAGATTTAGGGGATCGGGTGTCACGAATCGACACATAGTAGTAGGGGATGGGATTTTCATGTACCGACACAAGAGGATTACTGAATATGAGGGAGCGGAGTGTCACGTACCGACACAAGAGAAATAAAGATAATGAATTTTGAAATATGTTAATATACTCAATCTAATGAACATATATCCCAAATGAGTATGGTATTGAGGATTGAGTCCTCATGTGTGAACTTGACGGTAATTGTTAATGATATAGTACATATTGTTGCTACATGTTGAGTATCATAGTTGATTTTATGATATTACTTGGTATATATTGATTTCTATTTTGAGTTGGCCGATGATATCTACTCAGTACCCGTGTTTTGTACTGACCCCTACTTTTATGTTTTCTTCTTGGTTATTTGTGGAGTGCAGCAAACGTGCCGTCATCTTCGACTCAACAGTAACTCTAGCCAGTCTTCATTTCTCCGGATATTAAGGTGAGCTAATGCTTCTAGCGTGGACTGGATCTTCCTCTTCATGTCTTGATGCCTTGAAGTTCCGGCATGGACTAGCTTTTATGTATTTTTAGCTTCTTAGAAACTCTTAGATTTATTAATTTGAAGTAGATCTTCTTGTGATGATGACTTCCAGATTTTGGGGAAATAATAGTTATTGAATTGGTTTTTATTAATGAGTTTAAGTCTTCCGCATTATTTTATGTTTGATATTACATTGAAATGTTAAGGTTTAGATTGGTTGGTTCGCTCACATAGGAGGGTAAGTGTGGGTGCCAGTCGCGACTCGGTTTTGGGTCGTGACAGAGAACCAAAAAGAAAAATTAAAAATGGAAAAAATACTAAATAAAAATTTATCATGTTGTAAAAATAAAATGGCACCACAGTTTGGGTGTACAAATAAAAAACAAAAATCCAAAAGATATAAAAATTATAGAAAAAATAAAACTAAGTATAAATATAAACAACCAAGACGAAGGTATTATGTAAAAATCTATAAAATGAAAAGACCATATAGACCTAAAAGAAAAATATCCCAATGTACATGTTCTAATTGCGGAAAGATAGGACACATAGCTAGAGACTGTAAATTACCTAAAAATCCAAAAAGAAAACAAATTGCAGAAATAGTTATAGATGA
Source organism: Solanum lycopersicum (assembly GCF_036512215.1). Lineage (NCBI taxonomy): Eukaryota > Viridiplantae > Streptophyta > Magnoliopsida > Solanales > Solanaceae > Solanum > Solanum lycopersicum. The sequence goes on from NC_090807.1 coordinate 45,499,121, forward strand.
TGACAAATATATTCAAATAGAATACATAGACTACGAATTAAGTGAAAACGATAGTATATATGAAGTATCAGATATAGAAACTGAAAATGGAGATTTAGATAATGAAATAGAAGAAGAAGAAATATAATGTCTTAAAACGAAATAATATCTAAAGAGAATTATGAAGATGAAGAATCATCACACCAAAAAATTATATTTGATAATACACTTTTTGAACAAATAAAAGGAAAAGAATTAGATTTATGTGTTAAAAAAATACTTGACATACCTATACTAAAAGACTGGTTTAAAAGACAGAAACAAGAATACTATGTAGTTAGTCAAAAAGAATACATCATAGATGGTAAATATACAAGCGGAAAAGCATATATACCTATAATAAGCAAACGAATAATAAATAAAGAAATACAAAAAATAAAAAATAAAGAAGCTATAAAATTTGTACATTTAGGAGAAACATAAATACTAATAAAAGCTTGTTTCAGAGAAGGAATAGTTACACCCATAGAAATATATTTAGTAGATGATAGAATAAAACATCCTATAGAAAAAAGTGTAATAAGTGCAGTTAAATGAAATTTAATATACCAAAAATTTAAATTTATAATAAGTGCCAATTATACAGTAGCATTAACAAATACAAATATAGACAAATCATTAGTATTACATTGAAAAATGTCAGGAATAGAGTTAGCACCAGGAAGTAAGGTATTCACAGCAAGATGTAAAAATCTATATATATTAACAACAAAACATAAAATAACAGCAAGAAATAAAATTGATAAAATAAAAATAGAAAATCCTTTTGAAAGAATAATTACAGTAATAGATAATAATGACTATAGTTATAAAGAAATGGATACAGAAGAAGAATTGGAGATAGTAAAAGAAAGATTGAGTACCTCAAGTACACCAAATACAAACACATTAAGTATGATAACTAGAGCTTCCTCATCAAGAATAAGTTCATCTAAAAGAAAATATGAAATATCACAAGATTTAGGAGAAATAACAATATATCATTATTTTATAACAGGAGTAATGGACCAGAGAAAATATAAAATCTTGATAAACACAGGACAAGAAGAAAATCATATAACAAGAGAACTTGTATTAGAAGAAGAGATTATGAAAACAAGACTTATATGACCTGGATTACCTAGTGAAATAGTAAATACAAATGAAGAAACAACAGAAAAAGAAATAATGTAACGACCTGTTTAGTCGTTTTGAACAGCAGATTTTATTTCTGGAAAAACAGGCTGAGGCGACGGACCCCATGACGGACCGTCATGGGCACGACGAACCGTCGCAGTTTCTTGTTTCAAAACACTTAGAAAATCTAAAAAATTGGGTACTGAAATCGACTCTCTAAACTTCGTAACGGAATGGCAGGACGGACCATCACAGGTGTGACGGACCGTCACAGGTGTGACAGACCGTCACAGACTCTTAAGAGAAATTGAGTCTCTGAAGTCTGTGATGGAGCAGCAGGACGGACCGTCGCAGGCGTGATGGGGCGTCCCAGGCTGCGTTATCCTAGTCTGGGTCGGATTTCTTTATACGTTTTAAAGGACATTTTTGACTATTCCTGCTTCAATTATAAAGTTAGTGGGTTAATGTTAATAAGTCTAATTACTTGGAGGTTAAAAGAGGTAACCTTAAGTTAATTAGTGGGTTATTATTGCCATCTTTTATTCTTAGTTATATAATAATTAGGGTAAAAGAAAGAGGGTTTGAATAAAGAAAATAGAAAGAACAAAGAGAAGGAAAGAGAAACGGTAGAGAGAGGATCGAACGAGAGGAAAAACACAGAGCTTGGGAAATTGCTTGCTTGATCACGAATATTCGGTGGAGGTAGGTTATGGTTTCTCTTACGATATTCGTAGTAAACTCTTAATAGCGAATGATATGTATTGATAATATTGTAAACCCTGCTATGTGCTTAATTGTATGCTTGCATGAATATAATTATATAATTGTCATTATATAAGCGTGATGAAGTTATTGAATCCCAAATACTGCAAAACCCTAATCTCTTTGGTATAAAAGAAGGCGGGATAAACTAAAATAATGAGATTGATGATGTCTTGGTAAGAAAGAAGGCTTGATGAATTGATAGAAGGAGATTAGGGGATCGGGTGTCACGAACTGACACGTAGATTTAGGGGATTGGGTGTCACGAATTGACACGTAGATTTAGGGGATCGGGTGTCACGAATGGACACATAGATTTAGGGGATCGGGTGTCAAGAACCAACACATAGATTTAGGGGATCGGGTGTCACGAACCGACACGTAGATTTAGGGGATCGGGTGTCACGAACCGACACGTAGATTTAGGGGATCGGAGTGTCACGTTCTGACACATAGTAGTAGGGGATCGGAGTGTTACGTACCCACACAAGAGTAATAAAGATAATAAATCCGGAAAGATGTTAATATACTCAATCTAATGAACATAATTCCCAACTGAGTACGGTATTGAGGCTTGAGTCCTCGTGCGTGAACTTGATGGTAATTGTTAATGATATAGTACTTGCTGTTGCTACATGTTGAGTATCATAGTTGATTTTATGATATTACTTGGTATATATTGATTTCTATTTTGAGTTGGCCAATGATATCTACTCAGTACCCGTGTTTTGTACTGACCCCTACTTTTTTGTTTTCTTCTTGTTTATTTGTGGAGTGCAGCAAACGTGCCGTCATCTTCGACTCAACAGTAACTCTAGCCAGTCTTCATTACTCCGGATATCAGGGTGAGCTAATGCTTCTAGCTTGGACTGGATCTTCCTCTTCATGTCTTGATGCCTTGAAGTTCCGACATGGACTAGCTTTTATGTATTTTTACCCTCGTAGAAATTCTTAGATTTAGTAATTTGAAGTAGATGTTGTTGTGATGATGACTTCCAGATTTTGGGAAATAATAGTTATTGAATTGGTTTTTATTAATTAGTTTATGTCTTCCGCATTATTTTATGTTGATATTACATTGTAATGTTAAGGTTTAGATTGGTTGGTTCGCTCACATAGGAGGGTAGGTGTGAGTGCTAGTCGCGGCCCGATTTGGGTTCTGACAAACTTTGTATCAGAGCATTAGGTTCGTTGGTCTCATCACACAAGAATGAGTCTAGTAGATTCTTAAGGAACGGTAGGGGGACGCCTTTACTTTTCTTTGAGAAGCTATAAGACTTTAGGAAAATTCCATTCTTTCATTCTTTCTTTCGTTCTATTACTTGGATCCAATTGGTATCTAGGTGATACAAATTGGTATCTGACTATCTTCACTCTATTTCGTAGATGGTTAGAACTAGAGCAACGACTGCGCCAACATCACCACCGGCAAGACAAGAAGCGTTTGAGCCAGCCACTGGGGCTATAGCTCGAGGAAGAGTAACGGCAAGAAGCCGTGGAAGAGGTCGTGGTACACAAACACCTAGCCCATCTGATGCTAGGGCGGTGACTCCTCCACCGACTGAGGAAGTAGTAAGCGAGGGTGAGGAAGTGGAGAGTGAACAAGTGCAAAATGAGGAATTGCCACCCAAACCTACCCCAGAGATGATCAATCAGGTTCTCGCTTATCTTAGTGGGTTGTCTGTTCAGGGTCAGGCACCTCCAATGTTTTCTGCACCAACACCTCCGGTTTCAGAGGTACAACATGCAGCCACTATGGCTCCTCGTATGGATGCCTCATTGGACATAGGCACGTTTCCACGTCTGACTACTCTATAATGAGAAATGATCAGCATGAACTTTTCAGTATGTTTTTGAAATTGAAACCTCCAGTCTTCAAGGGTGCTGAATCTGAGGATGCTTACGATTTTCTGGTTGACTGTCATGAGCTACTACACAAGATGGGTATAGTAGAACGGTTTGGTGTTGAGTTCGTGAGTTATCAGTTTAAAGGGAACACTAAAATGTGGTGGCGATCACATGTTGAGTGTCAACCAACAGAGGCACCACCTATGACTTGGGTCATTCTCTAGCTTGTTTATGGAGAAGTATATCCCCCGGACTTTGAGGGATAGGAAAAGGGATGAGTTCTTGAGCCTAGAGCAAGGTAGGATGTCGGTCAATGCATATGAGGCTAAGTTTCGTGCACTATCCAGATATGCCACCCAACTTTGTTTCAGTCCACAAGAGCGGATTCGTTGTTTTGTAAAGGGGTTGAGGTCAGAGTTGCGGATTTCAGCCTTACAGGTAGCGGCTACGGTAAAATCCTTCCAAGAAGTGGTAGATTTCGTGGTAGAGGTGGAAGGAGTGAAGCCAGATGAATTCACCATGGCATCGACATCAAAGAGGTTTCGAAAGGAAGGTGAGTTTAATGGTTCTTACTCTAGAGGACAGGGTTCCGGAGGTTACTCAGTTCGACCCATTCAGTCTTCACTACAGACTGTAGTTGGGGGTCCACCTCAGACCGGTCAAAACTTCTCTGAGAGACCTATGATTGACTCTAGAGAGTGTTATGGATATGGGGAGACTGGACATATTAGGAGGAATTGTCCCAAACAGAGTTATAGACCCCCAATAGCTAGAGGTAGAGGTGGTCATGGTAGAGGCCGTTATTCTGGAGGACGTGGTGGTCGAGGTAATGGTGGTCACCAAAACGGCCGGGGTGATGGGCAAATTGGAGCCACTACATCATAATATGGTAGGGGCAACAGACAAACAAATGAAAGGGCCCATTGTTATGCTTTCCCTGGGAGATCGGAGACGGAGACATCTGATGCTATCATCACAGGTAATCTTTTGGTTTATGATTGCATGGATTCTGTATTGTTTGATCCTGGATCCATATTTTCTTATGTATCTTCCTCATTTGCTAATGGTCTAAATTTACATTGTGAATTACTTGATATGCCTATTCGTGTTTCTACTCCGGTGGGTGAGTCTGTGGTAGTTGAAAAGGTATATAGGTCTTGTTTGGTGAACTTTGTGGGAGCAACAATTATGTAGATTTGGTTATCTTAGAAATGGTTGATTTTGATGTAATTCTTTGTATGACTTGGCTTTCGCTGCAATTTGTGATCTTGGATTGTAATGCTAAAACGGTGACGTTAGCCAAGCCTGGGACAGATCCGTTAGTGTGGGAGGGTGACTACACTTCCAATCGAGTGCGTATCATCTCCTTTCTTCATGCTAAGAAAATGGTTAGTAAAGGGTGTTTAGCTTTCTTGGCACATCTCAAGGATGACACTACCCAAGTACCTTCGATTGAGTCAGTTTCGGTGGTCCGTGAGTTTCTGGATATGTTCCCTGTAGATCTTCCAGGTATTCCACCAGATAGGGATATTGACTTCTGTATTGATGTTGAACCGGGTACTCGCCCCATTTCTATACCCCCTTATAGAATGGCTCCAGCGGAGTTAAGAGAGTTAAAAGCCAAACTTCAAGAGTTGTTGAGCAAAAGCTTTATTAGACCAAGTGCATCTCCTTGGGGTGCTCCGGTTTTATTTGTAAAAAAGAAGGATGGGAGTTTTCGGATGTGCATAGACTATCGGCAATTGAACAAGGTAACCATAAAGAACAAGTATCCTCTTCCTCGCATTGATGATTTGTTCGATCAATTACAAGGTGCTTGTGTCTTCTCTAAGATTGACTTGAGATCCGGTTATCATCAATTGAAAATACGGGCAACAGATAGGCCAAAGACTGCTTTTAAAACCAGGTATGGGCATTACGAATTTGTAGTGATGTCTTTTGGTCTTACAAATGCCCCTGCTGTGTTCATGAGTTTTATGAACGGGATTTTTAAGTAATATTTGGATCTCTTTGTGATCGTATTTATTGATGATATACTGATATACTCTAAAAGTAAGGAGGAACATGAGGAGCATTTGAGAATGGTATTGGAAATGTTGAGGGAGAAAAACCTTTATGTCAAGTTCTCTAAGTGTGAGTTGTGGATTGATGCAGTGTCCTTCTTGGGGCACGTGGTTTCTAAGGATGGAGTGATGGTGGATCCTTCTAAGATTGAGACAGTGAATAATTGGGTAAGACCTACTAATGTGTCAGAAATAAGGAGCTTTGTTGGTTTAGCTTGTCAAGAGATTCTCTTCTATTACTTCCCAATTGACGAACTTTACTAAGCAGAATGTTCCATTTATATGGTCGGATGAATGTGAAGAAATCTTTCAAAAGCTCAAGACCTTGTTGACTACTGCACCAATCTTTACCCTGCCAGTGGAAGGTAAGAATTTCATTGTCTACTGTGATGCATCTTATTCGGGTTTGGGTGCAGTACTAATGCAAGAGAAGAATGTAATTGCTTATGCTTCAAGGCAATTAAAGGTGCACAAACGTAATTACCCGACCCATGATTTGGAATTGGCTGCGGTAGTGTTTGCATTAAAGCAATGGAGACACTATGTATATGGGGTTAAGTGTGAGGTCTATACGGATCGTCGTAGCCTACAGTATGTCTTTACTCAGAAAGATTTGAACTTGAGATAGAGGAGATGGATGGAACTACTGAAGGACGACGACATCACTATTTTGTATCATCTGGGGAAGGCAAATGTTGTAGCAGATGCTTTAAGAAGAAAGGCGGGAAGCATGGGAAGTCTAGCTCACTTGCAAGCTTCTAGACGTCCATTGGCTAGAAAGGTTCAGACTCTAGCTAACGACTTAATGAGATTAGAAGTAACTGAGAAGGGAGGATTGTTGGCTTGTGTGGAGGCAAGATCTTCCTTCCTGGACAAGATTAAGGGAAAGCAGTTTAATGATGAAAAATTTATCCGGATCCGAGTTAAAGTGTTGCAAGGAGAGGCTAAAAAAGCCACAATCGATGAGAAAGGTGTTTTGAGGATTAAGGGAAGGGTATGTGTACCCCGCGTCGATGATTTGATCAACACTATTCTGACAGAAGCTCATAGTTCAAAGTATTCGATACATCCGGGAGCAACCAAGATGTACCGTGACCTAAAACCACACTTTTGGTGGAGTATAATGAAGCGTGATATTGTGGATTTTATTGCCAAATGTCCAAACTATCAACAAGTAAAGTATGAACACCAAAGGCCCGGAGGAACACTTCAGAGAATGCCCATTCCTGAATGGAAGTGGGAAAGGATGGCAATTGATTTCGTGGTTGGTCTTCCAAAGACATTTGGAAAGTTTGATTCTATTTGGGTAATTGTTGATAGGTTAACTAAGTCTGCTCACTTCATTCCGGTCAAGGTGACTTACAATGCGGAGAAGTTAGCCAAATTTTACATCTCGGAAGTGGTGAAATTGCATGGGGTTCCACTCTCCATTATATCAGATAGAGGTACGCAGTTTACTTCCAAGTTTTGGAAAACATTGCATGCGGAATTGGGTACTAGGTTGGACCTTAGTACTGTGTTCCATACTCAGACCAATGGTCAGTCTGAGCGAACGATTCAAGTGTTGGAGGATATGCTTCGTGCATGTGTGATAGAGTTTGGTGGCCATTGGGATAGCTTCTTACCCTTAGCAGAATTCTCCTACAACAATAGCTATCACTCAAGTATTGATATGACTCTATTTGAGGCACTATATGGGAGAAGATGTAGGTCTCCTATTGGGTGGTTTGATGCATTTGAAGTTAGACCTTGGGGTACTGACCTTTTGAGGGATTCATTAGAGAAAGTGAAATCTATTCAAGAAAAGCTTCTAGCGGCGCAAAGTAGGCAAAAAGAATATGTAGATCGAAAGGTTAGAGACTTAGAGTTCATGGAGGGTGAACAAGTCTTGTTGAAAGTTTCGCCAATGAAAGGGGTGATGCGGTTTGGTAAAAGATGTAAACTAAGCCCAAGGTATATTGGTCCCTTTGAAGTGCTTAAGCGAGTAGGGGAGGTGTCTTACGAGTTAGCCTTGCCTCTAGGGCTGTCCGGAGTGCATCCGGTATTCCATGTGTCGATGTTGAAAAGATACCATGGGGATGGAAACTACATCATCCGTTGGGATTCAGTTTTGCTTGATGAGAATTTGTCTTATGAGGAGGAACCTGTTGCCATTCTAGATAGAGAAATTCGCAAGTTGACATCAAGAGAGATTGCATCCATAAAAGTTCAGTGGAAGAATCGACCCGTTGAAGAAGCCACTTGGGAGAAGGAGGCAGATATGCGAGAAAGATACCCACATCTGTTTACAGATTCAGGTACTCCTTTTCACCCTTGTTTTCCTTCTTGTGATCGTTCGGGGACGAACGATGGGTAAATTGGTATCTATTGTAACGACCTGTTTAGTCGTTTTGTACAGCAGATTTTATTTCTGGAAGAACAGGTTGAGGCGACGGACCCCACGACGAACCGTCATGGGCACGAAGGACCGTCGCAGGGTCTCGTTTCAAAACACTTAGAAAATCTAAAAATTGGGTACTGAAATTGACTCTCGAACTTCGTAACGGAATGGCAGGACGGACCGTCACCGACTCTTCAGAGAAATTGAGTCTCTGAAGTCTGTGACGGAGAAGCAGGACGGACCGTCGCAGGCGCGACGGGCCGTCGCAGGCGCGACGGGCCGTCGCAGGCTGTGTAATCCCAGTCTGGGTCGGTTTTCTTTATACGTTTTAAGGGACATTTTTGACTATTCCTGCTTCAATTATAAAGTTAGTGGGTTAATGTTAATAAGTCTAATTACTTGGGGAATAAAAGAGGTAACCTTAAGTTAATTTGTAGGTTAGTATTGCCATCTTTTATTCTTAATTATATACTAATTAGGGTAAAAGAAAGAGGGTTTGAATAAAGAAAAAGAAAGAACAAAGAGAAGAAAAGAGAAACGGTAGAGAGAGGATCGAACGAGAGGAAAAACACAAAGCTTGGGAAAGTGCTTGCTTGATCACGAATCTTCGGTGGAGGTAGGTTATGGTTTCTCTTACGATATTCGTAGTAAACTCTTAATAGCGAATGATATGTATTGATAATATTGTAAACCCTGCTATGTGCTTAATTGGATGCTTGCATGAATGTAATTATATAATTGTGATTATATAAGCATGATGAAGTTATTGAATCCAGAATCTTGCAAAAACCCTAATCTATTTGTCAATGATGAGGCCTTGGTATAAAAGAAGGCGTGATGAACTAAAATAATGAGATTGATGATGCCTTGGAAAGAAAGAAGGCTTGATGAATTGATAGAAGGAGATTAGGGGATCGGGTGTCACGAACCTACACGTAGATTTAGGGGATTGGGTGTCACGAACCGACACGTAGATTTAGGGGATCGGGTGTCACGAACGAATACGTAGATTTAGGAGATCGGGTGTCACGAACCAACACATAGATTTAGGGGATCGGGTGTCATGAACCAACACGTAGATTAAGAGGATTGGGTGTCACGAACCGACACGTAGATTTAGGGGATCGGAGTGTCACATTCCAACACATAGTAGTAGGGGATCGAAGTGTCACGTACGGACACAAGAGGATTCATGAATATGAGGGAGCGGAGTGTCACGTACTGACACAAGAGAAATAAAGATAATGAATCTCGAAAGATGTTAATATACTCAATCTAATGAACATAATTCCCAAATGAGTACGGTATTGAGGTTTGAGTCCTCGTGTGTGAACTTGACGGTATTTGTTAATGATATAGTACTTGCTGTTGCTACATGTTGAGTATCATGGTTGATTTTATGATATTACTTGGTATATATTGATTTCTATTTTGAGTTGGCCGATGATATCTACTCAGTACCCGTGTTTTGTACTGACCCCTACTTTTATGTTTTCTTCTTGTTTATTTGTAGAGTGCAGCAAACATGCCGTCATCTTCAACTCAACAGTAACTCTAGCCAGTCTTCATTACTCTGGATATCAGGGTGAGCTAATGCTTCTAGCTTGGACTGGATCTTCCTCTTCATTTCTTGATGCCTTGAAGTTCCGGCATGGACTAGCTTTTATGTATTTTTAGCCTCGTAGAAACTCTTTGATTTAGTAATTTGAAGTAGATGTTCTTGTGATGATGACTTCCAGATTTTGGGAAATAATAGTTATTGAATTAGTTTTTACTAATGAGTTTAAGTCTTCCGCATTACTTTATATTGATATTACATTGAAATGTTAAGGTTTAGATTGATTGGTTCGCTTACATAGGAGGGTAGGTGTGAGTGTCAGTCGCGACCCGATTTGGGTCGTGAAAAATAATTATAGGAGGAATTCCATTAAAAATACAATTTAAGATATATGAAGGAAATCATAATATCACATTAGGAATAAAACGGTTAGAAAAGGTTAAACCATACAGCATAGAAAATGAACAATTAACAATAACTTGTCAAAATAAAAAATTAATTATAAAAAGAACAAAATGATTAATGAAAATATTTATACTTGCAAAAATTATTGTAGAAGGATATCACAACAGATACTATACCCCTATGATAGATACAGTAGTAGAAGCGAATATATGTAAATATAATTGCTCACCATAAGATAAATGGGAAAAATTATAAATACCTATGGTAGTAACAAGATTTAATAACGAAGGAAGTATGATTAAATATAAAGCAAAAAATATAAAAATACAAATATGGGATAAAATTCTAACAATAGAAGAAATGTATAATTTTTAATTTACCACAAAAGATATGCTATTAGGAATGCCATTTTTAGATAAATTTTATCCACACATAATAACAAAGACACATTGGTGATTTACCATATCATGCAGAAACAAAATAGGAGCAAAAAGAGTAAATAATAAACAACAAAAACCTATGGAATGGATAAAAGGAAGTGAAAAAATAAACCAAGAAATTGAAAATATAAATAAGAAAAAAATATCACAATTAGAAATAATTATATTTACAATAGACAAAGTTAAAATAATTAATGAACAACTAGAACAATTATATAATGAAGACCCATTACAAGGATGGGAAAAACATAAAACAAAAGTAGAAATTGAACTAATAAATGAAAATAGTATAATAACACAAAAACCGTTAAAATATAACTTTGATGATTTACAAGAATTTAAAATACATATAAATGAATTACTAGAAAAAAATTATATACAAGAAAGTAATAGTAAACATACAAGTCCAGCATTTATAGTTATAAAACACAGTGAACAAAAAAGAGGTAAAAGTAGAATGGTTATTGACTACAGAAATTTAAATGCTAAAACTAAAACATATAATTACCCAATACCTAATAAAATACTTAAAATAAGACAAATACAAGGATATAATTATTTTAGTAAATTTGACTGTAAATCAGGATTTTACCATCTAAAACTAGAAGAAGAATCAAACAATTAACAGCATTTACAGTACCACAAGGATTTTATGAATGGAATGTATTACCATTTGGATATAAAAATGCACCAGCTAGATATCAGCATTTTATGGACAACTATTTTAACCAATTAGAAAACTGTATCACATATATAGATGATATATTATTATACTCCAAAACACAAGATGAACATATAAGATTATTAGAACAAATTTATACATATAATTAAACATTCAGGTATAAGTTTAAGTAAAAGTAAAGAAGAATTATGAAACCACAGATAGAATTGCTAGGAATACAAATAGATAAAAATGGAAAAAAAAATGCAAACTCACATAGTACAAAAAATAATTACTATTGATGAAAATATAGATACAAAAAAGAAATTACAATCATTTTTAGGATTAGTAAATCAAGTAAGAGAATATATACCAAAATTAGTAGAACATTTAAAACCACTATATAAAAAACTCAGAAAAGATATTGAATATCATTTTGACAATAAAGATAAAGAACACATAAAAGATGATAAAAAATTATGCAAAAAACTACAAAAATTATATTTTCCTGAAGAAAATATAGAGTTTATTTATATTGTTGAAACAGACTCAAGTGATCATAGTTATGGAGGAGTTTTAAAATACATATATAACAAAGAAAAAATAGAACATCATTGTAGATATTATTCAGGATCTTATATAGAAGCACAAATAAGATGGGAAATTAATAGAAAAGAGTTATTTGCTTTATATAAATGTTTATTAGCATTTGAACCATATATAGTTTACATTAAATTTATTGTAAGAACAGATAACACACAAGTAAAATGGTGGATAACAAAAAAGTTAGATGATTCAGTTACAACAAAAGAAATAAGGAGATTGGTATTAAATATATTAAATTTTACATTTACAATTGATATTATAAAAACTGATGAAAATCTCGTTGTATATTACCTATCAAGAAAAAGGAACACAAACTGAACCAGATACGACAGAAGAAATACTCAAAGTTATTACTACACTTTCTACGAAAGTAGACAGTATGAGTACAGAGTTACAAAATTTGAAAACTAAAAGTCAGCAGCATGACTATAAATATGCGGAGCTATGTCGATCGGAAGACACAAAAAATCCAGAGCTACAAGGTGACAATGGGAAACTCCTTAAAACCCATAACAATGTTTATTTAAATGCAGCTACAACCAGCACATCTACAGCAGGACAATCTACAAAAAAGGAGGAGAATAAGGTAAAATATACAAATAAAAATATGAATAAACTATTCTCAAAACAATACACTCCTCAAAATACCAAAAAAGACATATTTGTTACCCCACAAACAAATACTTAAAAAGCGAGCCAAGACTCTCAAAAACAGACATATAATTACATCACAAGAACATACATAGAAAATATACACAGAGTACAAACATTTCTAAACCTAAACCCAGAGCCAAAGAAACAAAAAACCCAACTGAAGACTATATAACCCAACATTTACAAGGATACAATAAGCTAATTGCACAACCAGGAACCAACCCAAATCTAGTAGCAACCTGCTACAACTATGGATTATTAAGTACTGAATACTATATAACCCTATATACAATAAGCTAATTGCACAACCATCACCCCGACCATTTTGGTGACCACCATTACCTCGACCATCGCATCCTCCAGAATGACGGCCTCTTCCATAACCACCTCTACCTCTAGCTATTGGGGGTCGGTAACTTTGTTTTGGACAATATCTCTTAATATGTCCAATCTCCCCACATCCATAGCACTCTCTGGGTTCATGTATAGGTCTCTCAGGGAAGTGTTGACCGGTCTGAGGTAGACCGCCAACTACAGCCTGTAGTGAAGAACGAATCGGTCAGACTGAGTAAATTCCGGAACCCTGTCCTCTAGGCTAAGAACCATTAAACTCACCTCCTTTTCGAAACCTTTTTGATGTCGATGTCGAGGTAAAGTCATCGGGCTTCACTCCTTCCACCTCTATCACGAAGACTACCACTTCTTGGAAGGATTTTGCCATAGCTGCTACCTGTAAGGCAAAAATCCGAAACTCTAACCTCAACCCCTTCACAAACCGGCGAATCCGCTCTTGTGGACTGAAAAAAAGTTGAGTGGCAAACCTGGACAGTGCGCGAAACCTAGCCTCATATGCATTAACCGACATCCTACCTTGCTCTAGGCTCAAGAACTCGTCTCTTATCCTTTCCCTCAAAGTCTGGGGGATATACTTCTCCATAAACAAACTAGAGAATGATGCCCAAGTCATAGGTGGTGCCTCGGTTGGTTGACACTCAACATGTGACTGCCACCACATTTTGGCGTTCCCTTGAAACTGATAAGTCACGAACTCAACACCAAACCGTTCTACTATACCCATCTTGTGTAGTAGCTCATGACAGTCAACCAGAAAATCGTAGGCATCCTCAGATTCAGCACCCTTGAAGACAGGAGGTTTCAACTTTAAGAACTTACTGAAAAGTTCATGCTGATCATTGTCATTATCGGCCTTGTAGTCAGACGAGGAAACGTGCCTATTTCCAATGAGGCATCAATGTGGGGAGCAACAGTAGCCGCATATTGTACGTCCTGAACCTGAGGTGCTGGTGCAGAAAACACTGAAAGTGTCTGGCCCTGATCAGATAACCCGCTAAGGTAAGCAAGAACCTGATTGATCATCCCTGGGGTAGGTTCGGGTGGCAATCCCTCATCCTGTACTTGTGCATTTTCCCCATTCTCCCGTTCTCTTACTACTTCCTCTGTCGGTGGAGGAGTCACCGCCCTAGTATCAGATGGGCTAGGTGCTTGTCCTCTCCCTCTAGAAGACGTCCTCCCACGACCTCTTCCACGGCCTCTTGCCGCTACTCTTCCTGTAGCTACAGCCCCAGTGGCTGGTTCAGACGCACCCTGTCCCGCCGGTGCTGGTGTTGGCGCGGTTGTTGCTGTAGTTCTAACCATCTGTGAAATAGAGTAAAGATGGTCAGATACCAATTTGTATCACATAGATACCAATTGGACCCAAGTAATAGCATGAAACAAAGAAAGAATAGAATTTTCCTAAAGTCTTATAGCCTCTCAAAGAAAAGTAAAGGCGTCCCCCTACCGTTCCTTAAGACTCTACTAGACTCATTCTTGTGTGATGAGACCAACGAACCTAATGCTCTGATACCAAGTTTGTCACGACCCAAACCCGAGCCGTGATTGGCACCCACATTTACCCTCCTATGTGAGCGAACCAACCAATCTAAACCTTATCATTTCAACATATATCAACAAAAAATAATGCGGAAGACTTAAGCTCATTAAATATAAACCAATTCAATAACTGTTATTTCCCAAAATCTGGAAGTCATCATTACAAGAACATCTATGGTCAAATTACTAACTAAAAATGTATAAGAAGCTAAAAATACATAAGAAGATAGTCCATGCCAGAAGTTCAAGGCCTCAAGACTTGAAGAAGAAGATCCAGTCCAAGCTAGAAGCATTAGCTCACCCGGAATTTCCAGTGTAGTAAAGACTTGCTTGAATTACTGTTGAGTCGAAGACGACGGCACGTTTGCTGCACTCCACAAATAACAAAGAAGAAAACATAAAAGTAGGGGTCAGTACAAAACACGGGTACTGAGTAGATATCATCGGCCAACTCGAAATAGAAAACAATATATATTAAGCAATATCATAAAATCAACTATGATACTCAACATGTAGCAAAAACATGTACTATATCATTAACAATTACCGTCAAGTTCACACATGAGGGCTCAAGCCTCAATACCGTACTCATTTGGGAATTACTTTCATTAATTTGAGTATATTAGCATCTTGCAAGATTCATTATATTTATTCCCCTCGTGTCGGTACGTGACACTCCGATCCATAAACTATCCTGGTGTCGGAACGTGACACTCCGATCCTCATTCTATCCAATTACCGGAACGTGGCACCCGATCCATATATTATCCTGGTGTCGGAACGTGACACTCCGATCCTCATTCTATCCTGCTACCGGAACTTCGCACCCGATCCATATACTATCCTGGTGTCGGAACGTGACACTCCGATCCTCATTCTATCCTGGTACCGGAACGTGGCACCCGATCCTCTATCTCTATCCTGGTACCGGAACGTGGCACCCGATCCCCTAATCTCACCCCTTTCGTTCATCAAGCCTTCTTTTAAACCAAGGCATCATCATTAACAAAGTAGATTAGGGTTTCTTTTCAAGATTTGGGATTCAATAGTTTCATCATGCTTATTTATTCATAATTACATAATCACATCATTCATGCAAGCATACAATTAAGCATATAGAAGGGTTTACAATACTACTAACACATATCATTCGCTATTAAGAGTTTACTACGAATAGCATGAAAACCATAACCTACCTCTACCGAAGATTAGTGATCAAGCAAGCAAATTTCCCGAAGCTTGTGTTTTCTCTCTTCCTCGTTCGATCGATCCTCTCTCTCTCTCTTGTTCTTTCTATTTTCTTTATTAAAACCCTCTTTCCTTTACCCTAATTAGCATATAATTAAGAATAAAAGATGGCAATAATAACCCACTAATTAACTTAAGGTTACCTCTTTTAACCCCCAAGTAATTAGACTTATTAACATTAACCCACTAACTTTATTATTAAAGGAGGAATAGTCAAAAACGTCCCTTAAAACGAATCAAGAAATCCGAACCAGACTCGGATAACGCAGTCTGTGATGGCCCGTTGCGCCTGCGACGGTCCGTTTTGCTGCTCCGTCACAGACTTCATAGACTCAATTTCTCTGAATGTGACGGTCCGTCACACCTGTGACGGTCCGTCCTGTCATTCCGTTACGATGTTCAGAGAGTCGATTTTCAGTATCCAATTTTAGATTTTCTAAGTGTTTTGAAACGAGACCCTGCGACGGTCCGTCGTGCCCATGACGGTCCGTCGTGGGATCCGTCGCCTAAGCCTATTTTTCCAGAAATAAAATCTGCTGCTTAAAACGACTAAACAGGTCGCTACAATAAATTAATAATAATTGCCAATTATACAGTAGCATTAACAGATACAAATATAGACAAATCATTAGTATTATATTGTAAAATGTCAGGAATAGAGTTAGCACCAGGAAGTAAGGTATTCACAGCAAGATGTAAAAATCTATATATATTAACAACAAAACATAAAATAAAAGCAAGAAATAAAATTGATTAAATAAAAATAGAAAATCCTTTTAAAAGAATAATTACAGTAATAGATAATAATGACTATAGTTATAAAGAAATGGATACAGAAGAAGAATTGGAGATACTAAAGAAAGATTGAGTACCTCAAGTACACCAAATACAAACACATTAAATATGATAACTAGAGCTACCTCATCAAGAATAAGTTCATCTAAAAGAAAATATGAAATAACACAAGATTTTGGAGAAATGACAATATATCATTATTTTATAACAGGAGTAATGGACCAGAGAAAATATAAAATCTTGATAAACACAGGACAAGAAGAAAATCATATAACAAGAGAACTAGTATTAGAAAAAGAGATTATGAAAACAGGACATATATGCCCGGGATTACCTAGTGAAATAGTAAATACAAATGAAGAAACAACAGAAAAAAGAAATAATTATAGGAGGACTTCCATTAAAAATACAATTTAAGATATATGAAGGAAATCATAATATCACATTAGGAATAAAATGGTTAGAAAAGGTTAAACCATACAGTATAGAAAATGAACAATTAACAATAACTTGTCAAAATAAGAAAATAATTATAAAAAGAACAAAATGATTAATGAAAATATTTATACTTGCAAAAATTATTGTAGAAGGATATCACAACAGATACTATACCCCTATGATAGATACAGAAGCAGAAGCGAATATATGTAAATATAATTGCTTACATGAAGATAAATGGAAAAAATTAAAAACACCTAGGGTAGTAACAGTATTTAATAACGAAGGAAGTATGATTAAATATAAAGCAAAAAATATAAAAATACAAATATGGGATAAAATACTAACAATAGAAGAAATGTATAATTTTGAATTTACCACAAAAGATATGCTATTAGGAATGCCATTTTTAGATAAATTTTATCCACGCATAATAACAAAGACACATTGGTGGTTTACCACACCATGCGGAAACAAAATAGGAGCATAAAGAGTAAATAATAAACAACGAAAACCTATGGAATGGATAAAAGGAAGTGAAAAAATAAACCAAGAAATGGAAAATATAAATAAGAAACAAATATCACAATTAGAAATAATTATATTTACAATAGACAAAGTTAAAATAATTAATGAACAACTAGAACAATTATATAATGAAGACCCATTACAAGGATGGGAAAAACATAAAACAAAAGTAAAAATTTAACTATTAAATGAAAATAGTATAATAACACAAAAACCGTTAAAATATAACTTTGATGATTTACAAGAATTTAAAATACACATAAATGAATTAGTAGAAAAAAATTATATACAAGAAAGTAATAGTAAACATACAAGCCCAGCATTTATAGTAATAAAACACAGTGAACAAAAAAGTGGTAAAAGTAGAATGGTTATTGACTACAGAAATTTAAATGCTAAAACTAAAACATATAACTACCCAATACCTAATAAAATACTTAAAATAAGACAAATACAAGGATATAAATATTTTAGTAAATTTGACTGTAAATCAGGATTTTACCATCTAAATCTAGAAGAATAATCAAAACAATTAACAGCATTTACAGTACCACAAGGATTTTATGAATGGAATGTATTACCATTTGGATATAAAAATGCACTTGGTAGATATCAGCATTTTATGGACAACTATTTTAACCAATTAGAAAACTGTATCATATATATAGATTATATATTATTATACTCCAAAACACAAGATGAACATATAAGATTATTAGAAAAATTTATACATATAATTAAACATTCAGGTATAAGTTTAAGTAAAAGTAAAGAAGAAATTTTGAAACCACAGATAGAATTTCTAGGAATACAAATAGATAAAAATGGAATAAAAATGCAAACTCACATAGTAGAAAAAATAATTACTATTGATGAAAATATAGATATAAAAAAGAAATTACAATCATTTTTAGGATTAGTAAATCAAGTAAGAGAATATGTAACGACCTGTTTAGTCGTTTTGAGCAGCAAATTTTATTTCTAGAAAAACAGGCTGAGGCGACGAACCCAACGACGGACCGTCATGGGCACGACGGACCGTCGCAGGGTCTCGTTTCCAAACACTTAGAAAATCTGAAATTGGGTACTGAAAATCGACTCTCTGAACTTCGTAACGGAGTGGCAGGACGGACCGTCACAGGCCATTCACCCAAAAATCAAGTTTCTGAACTATGCGACGGACATCAGGACGGACTGTCGCAGGCGCGACGGCCCGTCGCAGCTTGCGTAATCCCAGTTGGAGTCGGATTTCTGGTTAAGTTTTAAAGGGGTGTTTTGGACTATTCCTGCTATAATTATATATTTCGTGGGTTTATATTAATAACTCAAATTCTTGGGGGTTAAAAGAGGTAACCTTAAGTTAATTAGTGGGGTATTATTGCCATCTTTTATTCTTAATTATATACTAATTAGGGTAAAAGAAAGAGGGTTTGAATAAGAAATATAGAAAGAACAAAGAGAGACAGAAAAAGAAAGAGAACGAGTAGAGAGAGAGAGAAACGAAGAGGATAGCAAGGATTTTGAGAAGATAGCTTCTTGATCGCAATTCTTCGGTGGAGGTAGGTTATGGTTTTCATGCTATTCGTAGTAAACTCTTAATAGCGAATGATATGTGTTAGTAGTATTGTAAACCTTCTATATGCTTAATTGTATGCTTGCATGAATGATGTGATTATGTAATTGTGAATAAATAAGCATGATGAAGCTATTGAATCCCAAATCTTGAAAAGAAACCCTTATCTACTTTGTTAGTGATGATGCCTTGGTGTAAAAGAAGGCTTGATGAATGAAAGTGGTGAGATTAGGGGATCGGGTGCCACGTTCCGGTACAAGGATAGATATGGATCGGGTGTCACGTTCCGACACCAGGATAGAATATGGATCGGGTGCCACGTTCCGGTACCAGGATATAATGAGGATCGGAGTGTCACGTTCCGACACCAGGATAGTATATTGAGGAGCGAAGTGTCACGTACCGACACGAGGGGAATAAAGATAATGAATCTTGAAATATTTTAATATATCCAATCTAATGAACTAAATTCCCAAATGAGTATGATGAGGAGGTGTGAGTCCTCATTGATGTGCTTGGTGTTGTAACCAAGGGTTATGGTCACTGTAAATGCTGCATGCTAAGGATATTAGTTGATTTTATGATATTGCTTAATACATACTGTTTTCTATTTTGAGTTGGCCGATGATATCTACTCAGTACCCGTGTTTTGTACTGACCCCTACTTTTATTGTTTTTTTCTTGTTTATTTGTGGAGTGCAGCAAACGTGCCGTCATCTTCGACTCAACAGTAACTCAAGCCAGTCTTACTACATCGGAAATTCAGGGTGAGCTAATGCTTCTAGCTTGGACTGGATCTTCTTCTTCAAGTCTTGATGCTTTGAACTTCCGGCATGGACTAGCTTATTATGTATTTTTAGCTTCTTAGAATACTATTAGTTTAGTAATTTGATTATAGATGTTCTTGTGATGATGACTTCCAGATTTTTGGAATAATAATAGTTATTGATTTTATTAATGAGTTTAAGTCTTCCGCATTACTTTATGTTGATATTACCTTGAAATGTTAAGGTTTAGATTGGTTGGTTCGCTCACATAGAAGGTAAGTGTGGGTGCCAGTCGCGGCCCGGATTTGGGTCGTGACAAACTTGGTATCAGAGCATTAGGTTCGTTGGTCTCGTCACACAAGAACAGGTCTAGTAGAGTCTTAAGGAACGGTAGGGGGACGCCTTTACTTTTCCTTGAGAGGCTATAAGACTTTAGGAAAATTTCACTCTTTCATTCTTTCTTTCGTGCTTCTACTTGAGTCCAAATGGTATCTAGGCGATACGAATTGGTATCGGACCATCTTCACTCTCTTTCGTAGATGGTTAGAACTAGAGCAACGACTACGCCAACACCAACACCGGCCAGACAAGAAACAACTGAGCCAGCCACTAGGGCTGTGGCTCGAGGAAGAACAGCGGCAAGGGGCCGTGGTAGAGGTCGTGGGAGGACATCCTCTAGGGGAAGAGAACGAGCGCCTAGCCCATCTGATACTAGGGCAGTGACTCCTCCACCGACTGAGGAAGTAATAAGAGAAGGGGAGGATGGGGAAACTGAACAAGCGCAGAATGAGGGATTGCCACCCCAACCTACCCCAGAGATGATCAATCAGGTTCTGGCTTATCTTAGCGGGTTATCTGATCAGGGCCAGACACCCCCAGTGTTTTCTGCACCAGCACCTCAGGCTCCGGAGGTACAACATGCGACTACTCTGGCTCCCCGCATGGATGTTCCATTGGAAATAGGCACGTTTCCACGTCTGACTACTGGGCCTATAATGACAAATGATCAGCATGAACTTTTCAGTAAGTTCTTGAAATTAAAACCTCCAGTCTTCAAGGGTGCGGAATCGGAGGATGCTTACGATTTTCTGGTTGACTGTCATGAGCTACTACACAAGATGGGTATAGTAGAACGGTTTGGTGTTGAGTTCGTGAGTTATGAGTTTCAAGGGAACGCCAAAATGTGGTGGCGGTCACATATTGAGTGTCAACCAACAGAGGCACCACCTATGACTTGGGCCTCATTCTCTAGCTTGTTTATGGAGAAGTATATCCCCCGAACTTTGAGGGATAGGAAAAGGGATGAGTTCTTGAGCCTAGAGAAAGGTAGGATGTCGGTCAATGCATATGAGGCTAAGTTTCGTGCATTATCCCGGTATGCCAACCCACTGTGCTTTAGTCCACAAGAGCGAATTCGCCGGTTTGTGCAGGGGTTGAGGTCAGAATTGTGGATTTCGGCCTTACAGATAGCGGTAACGGCAAAATCCTTCCAAGAGGTGGTAGACTTTGTGATAGAAGTGGAAGGAGTAAAGCCAGACGACTTCACCCCAACATCGACATCAAAAAGGTTTCGAAAGGGAGGTGAGTTTAATGGTGCTTACACTAGAGGACAGGGTTCGGGAAGTTACTCAGTCCGACCAATTCAGTCTTCACTACAAACTGTAATTGGGGGTCCACCTCCGACCGGTCAACACTTCTATGAGAGACCTATGCATGAACCCAGAGAGTGCTATGGATGTGGGGAGATTGGACATATTAAGAGATATTGTCCAAAACAGAGTTACAGACCTCCAAATGTTAGAGGTAGAGGTGGTCATGGCAGAGGCCGTTATTCTGGAGGACGTGGTGGTCGAGGAAATGGTGGTCACCAAAATGGCCGAGGTGATGGGCAAACTGGAGCCACTACATCCCAACAAGGTAGGGGCAACAGACAGACGAACGATAGGGCCCATTGTTACGCTTTCCTTGGGCGGTCTGAAGCGGAGGCATCTGATGTTGTCATCACATGTAATCTTTTGGTTTGTGATTGCATTGCTTCTGTGTTGTTTGATCCTGGATCCACATTTTGTTATGTATCTTCCTCATTTGCTAATGGTCTAACTTTACATTGTGAATTACTTGATATGCCTATTCATGTTTCTACTCCGGTGGGTGAGTCTGTGGTAGTTGAAAAGGTGTATAGGTCTTGTTTGGTGAACTTTGTGGGGAGCAACACTTATGTAGATTTTGTTATCTTAGAAATGGATGGTTTTGATGTAATTCTGGGTATGACTTGGCTTTCTCCGCAATTTACGATCTTGGATTGTAATGCTAAAACGGTGACGTTAGCCAAGCCTGGGACAGATCCGTTAGTGTGGGAGGGTGACTACACTTCCAATCAGGTGTGTATCATCTCCTTTCTTCATGCTAAATGGTTAGTAAAGGGTGTTTAGCTTTCTTGGCACATCTCAAGGATGACACTACCCAAGTGCCTTCGATTGAGTCGGTTTCAGTAGTCCGTGAGTTTCTGGATGTGTTCCCTGCAGATCTTCCTGGTATGCCACCAGATAGGGATATTGACTTCTGTATCGATCTCGAACCGGGCACACGCCCCATTTCTATACCCCCTTATAGAATGGCTCCCGCAGAGTTAAGAGAGTTAAAGGCACAACTTCAAGAGTTATTGAACAAAGGTTTTATTAGACCAAGTGCATCTCCTTGGGGTTCTCCGGTTTTGTTTGTAAAGAAGAAGGATGGGAGTTTTCGAATGTGTATAGACTACAGAAAACTAATCAAGGTAACCATAAAGAACAAGTATTCTCTTGCCCGCATTGATGACTTGTTCGATCAGTTACAAGGTGCTTATGTCTTCTCTAAGATTGACTGTCATGAGCTACTACACAAGATGGGTATAGTAGAACGGTTTGGTGTTGAGTTCGTGAGTTATCAGTTTTAAGGGAATGCCAAAATGTGGTGGCGGTCACATATTGAGTGTCAACCAACAGAGGCACCACCTATGACTTGGGCCTCATTCTCTAGCTTGTTTATGGAGAAGTATATCCCCCGAACTTTGAGGGATAGGAAAAGGGATGAGTTCTTGAGCCTAGAGCAAGGTAGGAGGTCGGTCAATGCATATGAGGCTAAGTTTCGTGCATTATCCCGGTATGCCAACCAATTGTGTTTCAGTCCACAAGAGCGAATTCGCCGGTTTGTGAAGGGGTTGAGGTCAGAGTTGCGGATTTCGGCCTTACAAGTAGCGGCAACAGCAAAATCCTTCCAAGAAGTGGTAGACTTCCTGATAGAGGTAGAAGAAGTGAAGCCCGATGACTTCACCCCGGATTTGGGTCGTGACAGACAGTTTGGACACTTGGCAATAAAGTCAACAATATCACACTTCATTCTGCTCCACCAAAAGTGTTGTTTAAGGTCACGATACATCTTGGTTGCACCCGGATGTATAGAATACCTTGAACTATGAGCCTCTGTCAGAATAGTGTTGATCAAATCATCGACGCGGGGTACACATACCCTTCCCTTGATTCTCAAAACACCTTCCTCATCGATTTGTGCTTCCTTAGCCTCCTCTCGCAATACTTTATCTTGGATTCGCCTTAGTTTCTCATCATCAAACTGTTTTCCCTTAATTTTGTCAAGAAAAGAAGATCTTGACTCCACACTAGCCAACAATCCTCCCTTCTCATTTACTTATAATCTCATCAAGTCATTATCTAGAGTCTGAACCTCTCTAGCCAATGGGAGTCTAGAAGCTTGCAAGTGAGCTAGACTTCCCATGCTTCCCACCTTTCTACTTAAAGAATCTGCTACAACATTCGCCTTCCCCGGATGATACAAAATAGTGATGTCATAGTCCTTCAGTAGTTCCATCCATCTCCTCTTTCTCAAGTTCAAATCCTTCTAAGAAAAGACATACTGAAGGCTACAATGATCCATGTAGACCTCACACTTAACCCCGTATAAATAGTGTCTCCATTGTTTTAATGCAAACACTACCACAGCCAATTCCAAATCATGAGTTGGATAGTTACGTTCATGCACCTTTAATTGCCTTGAAGCATAAGCAATCACACTCTTCTCTTGCATTAGTACTGCACCCAAACCAGAATAGGATGCATCACAATAAACAATGAAGTTCTTACCCTCTACTTGCAAGGTAAGGATAGGTGCGGTAGTCAACAAAGTCTTGAGCTTCTGAAAGCTTTCCTCACATTCGTCCGACCATACAAATGGAACATTCTACTTAGTCAAGTTCGTCAATTGGGAAGCAATAGAAGAGAATCCTTTGACAAATCGACGGTAGTAGCTAGCTAACCCAACAAAGCTCCTTATTTCTGACACATTAGTAGGTCTTACCCAATTCTTCACTGTCTCAATATTAGAAGGATCCGCCATCACTCCATCCTTAGAAACCACGTGCCCCAAGAAGGACACTGCATCTAGCCAAAACTCACACTTAGAGAACTTGGCATAAAGTTTTTCTCCCTCAACATTTCCAATACCATTCTCAAATGCTCTTCATGTTCCTTCTTGCTCTTTGAGTATACCAATATATCATCAATAAATACGTTCACGAAGAGGTCCAAATATGGCTTAAAAATCCCGTTCATCAAGCTCATGAACGCAGCAGGGGCATTCGTAAGACCAAAAGACATCACTACAAATTCGTAATGCCCATACCTCGTTCGAAAAGCAGTCTTTGGCACATACGTTGCCCGTATTTTCAATTGATGACAACCGGATCTCAAGTCAATCTTACAGAAGACACAAGCACCTTGTAACTAATCGAACAAGCCATCAATGCGGGGAAGAGGATACTTGTTCTTTATGGTTACCTTGTTTAGTTTTCTGTAGTCTATACACATTCGAAAACTCCCATCCTTCTTCTTTACAAACAAAACCGGAACACCCCAAGGAGATGAACTTGGTCTAATAAAGCTTTTGTTCAATAACTCTTGAATTTGTGCCTTTAACTCTCTTAACTCTGCGGGAGCCATTCTATAAGGGGGTATAGAAATGGGGCGTGTGCCCGGTTCGAGATCGATACAGAAGTCAATATCCCTATCTTGTGGCATACCAGAAAGATCTGCATGGAACACATCCAGAAATTCACGGACTACTGAAACCGACTCAATCGAAGGCACTTGGGTAGTGTCATCCTTAAGATGTGCCAAGAAAGCTAAACACCCTTTACTAACCATTTTCTTAGCACGAAGAAAGGAGATGATACGCACCGGATTGGAAGTGTAGTCACCCTCCCACACTAACGAATCTGTCCCAGGCTTGGCTAATGTCACTGTTTTAGCATTACAATCCAAGATCGCAAATTGCGGAGAAAGCCAAGTCATACCCAGAATTACATCAAATCATCCATTTCTAAGATAACCAAATCTACATAAGTATTGCTCCCCACAAAGTTCACCAAACAAGACCTATACACCTTTTCAACAACCTCAAACTCACCCACCGGAGTAGAAACACGAATAGGCATATCAAGTAATTCACAATGTAAAGTTAGACCATTAGCAAATAAGGAAGATACATAAGAAAATGTGGATCCAGGATCAAACAATACAGAAGCCATGCAATCACAAACCAAAAGATTACCTGTGATGACAGCATCAGATGCCTCCGCTTCAGACCGCCTAGGGAAAGCGTAACAATGGGCCCTATCGTTCGTCTGTCCGTTGCCCCTACCTTGTTGTGATGTAGTGGCTCCAGTTTGCCCATCACCTCGGCCGTTTTGGTGACCACCATTTCCTCGACCGCCACGTCCTCAAGAATAACGGCCTCTACCATGACCACCTCTACCTCTAACATTTGGAGGTCTGTAACTCTGTTTTGGACAATATCTCTTAATATGTCCAATCTCCCCACATCCATAGCACTCTCTGGGTTCATGCATAGGTCTCTTAGAGAAGTGTTGACCGGTCGGAGGTGGACCCCCAACTACAGTCTATAGTGAAGACTGAATGGGTCGAACTGCGTAACCTCCGGAACCTTGTCCTCTAGAGTAAGAACCATTAAACTCACCTCCCTTTCGAAACCTTTTTGATGTCGATGTCGGGGGGAAGTCATCGGGCTTCACTCCTTCTACCTCTATCACGAAGTCTACCACTTCTTGGAAGGATTTTGCTGTAGCCGCTACCTGTAAGGCCGAAATCCGCAACTCTGATCTCAACCCCTTTACAAACCGGCGAATCCTCTCTTGTGGAATGAAACAAAGTTGCGTGGCATATCTGGATAGTGCACGAAACATAGCCTCATATGCATTGACCGACATCCTACCTTGCTCTAGGCTCAAGAACTCATCCCTTTTCCTATCCCTCAAAGTTCGGGAGATATACTACTCCATAAACAAGCTAGAGAATGAGGCCCAAGTCATAGGTGGTGCCTCTATTGGTTGACACTCAATATGTGACCGCCACCACATTTTGGCGTTCCCTTGAAACTCATAAGTCACAAACTCCACACCAAACCGTTCTACTATACCCATCTTGTGTAGTAGCTCGTGATAGTCAACCAGAAAATCATAAGCATCCTCCGATTCAGCACCCTTGAAGACCGGAGGTTTCAATTTCAAGAACTTACTGAAAAGTTTATGCTGATCATTTGTCATTATAGGCCCAGTAGTCAGACGTGGAAATGTGCCAATGTCCAATGAGTCCTCCATACGAGGAGCCATAGTGGCTGCATGTTGTACTTCTAAAACAGGAGGTGTTGGCGCAGCAAACACTGGAGGTGCCTGACCTTGATCAGACAACCCACTAAGATAGGCGAGAACCTGATTGATCATCTCTGGGGTAGGTTGGGGTGGCAATCCCTCATTCTGCACTTGTTTAGTTTCCCCATCCTCCCCTTCTCTTATTACTTCCTCAGTCGGTGGAGGAGTCACTGCCCTAGTATCTGATGGGCTAGGAGCTCATCCTCTTCCCCTAGAGGACGTCCTCCCACGACCTCTACCACGGCCCCTTGCCGCTGTTCTTCCTCGAGCCACAGCCCCAGTGGGTGGCTCAGTTGTTTCTCGTCTGGCCGGTGTTGGTGTTGGCGTAGTCGTTGCTCTAGTTCTAACCATCTGCGAAAGAGAGTGAAGATAGTCAGATACCAATTCGTATCGCCTAGATACCAATTGGACTCAAGTAGTAGCACGAAAGAAAGAATGAAAGAGTGAAATTTTCCTAAAGTCTTATAGCCTCTCAAGGAAAAGTAAAGGCGTCCCCCTACCAGTCCTTAAGACTCTACTAGACTCGTTCTTGTGTGATGAGACCAACGAACCTAAGGCTCTAATACCAAGTTTGTCACGACCCAAATTCGGGCCGTGACCGGCACCCACACTTACCTTCCTATGTGAGCGAACCAACCAATCTAAACCTTAACATTTCAAGGTAATATCAACATAAAGTAATGCGGAAGACTTAAACTCATTTATAAAATCAATAACTATTATTATTCCCAAAATCTGGATGTCATCATCACAAGAACATCTATAATCAAATTACTGAACTAAGAGTATTCTAAAAAGCTAAAAATACATAAGAAGCTAGTCCATGTCGGAAGTTCAAGGCATCAAGACTTGAAGAAGAAGATCCAGTCCAAGCTAGAAGCATTAGCTCCCCCTAAATTTCTGATGTAGTAAGACTGGCTTGAGTTACTGTTGAGTCGAAGATGACGGCACGTTTGCTGCACTCCACAAATAAACAAGAAGAAAACAATAAAAGTAGGGGTCAGTACAAAACACGGGTACTGAGTAGATATCATCGGTCAACTCAAAATAGAAAACAGTATGTATTAAGCAATATCATAAAATCAACTAATATCCTTAGCATGCAGCATTTACAGTTACCATAACCCTTGGTTACAACACCAAGCACATCAATGAGGACTCACACCTCCTCATCATACTCATTTGGGAATTTAGTTCATTAGATTGGATATATTAACATATTTCAAGATTCATTATCTTTATTCCCTTCGTGTCGGTACGTGACACTCCACTCCTCAATATACTATCCTGGTGTCGGAACGTGACACTCCGATCCTCATTCTATCTAGGTACCGTAAAGTGGCACCCGATCCATATTCTATCCTGGTGTTGGAACGTGACACTCCGATCCTCATATACTATCCTGGTACCGGAAAATGGCACCCGATCCATATTCTATCCTGGTGTTTGAACGTGACACTCCGATCCTCATATACTATCCTGGTACCGGAACGTGGCACCTGATCCCCTAATCTCACCACTTTCATTCATCAAGCCTTCTTTATTACCAAGGCATCATCACTAACAAAGTAGATTAGGGTTTCTTTTCAAGATTTGGGATTCAATAGCTCCATCATGCTTATTTATTCACAATTACATAATCACATCATTCATGCAAGCATACAATTAAGCATATAGAAGGTTTATAATACTACTAACATATATCATTCGCTATTAAGAGTTTACTACGAATAGCATGAAAACCATAACCTACCTCCACCAAAGAATTGAAATCAAGCAAGTTAATCCTCAAAGCTTGGTGCTTTCCTCTTCTCTCGATCGTTTCTCTCTCTCCCTTCTTGTTCTTTCTATTTTCTTATTAAAACCCTCTTTCTTTTACCCTAATTATTATATAATTAAGAAAAAAAGATGGCAATAATACCCCACTAATTAACTTAAGGTTACCTCTTTTAACCTTCAAGAATTTGAGTTATTAATATAAACCCACGAAATATATAATTATAGCAGGAATAGTCCAAAACGCCCCTTTAAAACTTAACCTGAAATCCGACTCCTACTGGGATTACGCAAGCTGTGACGGGTCGTCGCGCCTGCGACGATCCGTCCTGCTGTCCGTCGCATAGTTCAGAAACTTGATTTTGGGTGAATGGCCTGTGACGGTCTGTCCTGCCACTCCGTTACGAAGTTCAGAGAGTCAATTTTCGGTACCCAATTTCAGATTTTCTAAGTGTTTTGAAACGAGACCCTGCGACGGTCCGTCGTGTCCATGACGGTCCATCGTTGGGTCCGTCGCCTCAGCCTGTTTTTCCAGAATAAAATCTACTGCTCAAAACGACTAAACAGGTCGTTACACTGTCAACAAGTAAAGTATGAACACCAAAGGCCCAGAGGAACACTTCAGAGAATGCCCATTCCGGAATGGAAGTGGGAAAGAATTGCAATGGACTTTGTGGTTGGTCTTCCAAGGACAATGGGTAAGTATGACTCCATTTGGGTGATTGTTGATAGGTTAACTAAATCTGCTCATTTCATTCCGGTAAAGGTGACTTACAATGCAGAGAAGTTAGCCAAGATCTATATCTCAGAAATCGTTCGATTGCATGGGATTCCACTATCCATCATATCAGATAGAGGTACGCAGTTTACTTCTAAGTTTTGGAAAACATTGCAGGCGGAATTGGGTACTAGGTTGGACCTTAGTACTGCGTTCCATCCTCAGACCGATGGTCAGTCTGAAAGGACGATTCAAGTGTTGGAGGATATGCTTCGTGCATGTGTTATAGAGTTTGGTGGCCATTGGGATAGCTTCCTACCCTTAGCGGAGTTTTCATACAATAATAGCTATCACTCAAGTATTGATATGGCCCCATTTGAAGCATTGTATGGGAGGAGATGTAGGTCTCCCATTGGTTGGTTTGATGCAATCAAGGTTAGACCTTGGGGTACTGACCTTTTGAGGGATTCGATAGAGAAAGTGAAGTCTATTCAAGAAAATCTTCTAGCGGCGCAAAGTAGACAAAAAGAATATGCAGATCGAAAGGTTAGAGACTTAGAGTTCATGGAAGGTGAACAAGTCTTGTTGAAGGTTTTGCCCATGAAAGGGGTGATGCGGTTTGGAAAAAGGGGTAAGCTAAGTCCAAGGTACATTGGTCCCTTTGAAGTACTTAAGCGAGTAGGAGAGGTGGCTTATGAGTTAGCCTTGCCTCCAGGGCTCTCCGGAGTACATCCGGTATTCCATGTGTCGATGTTGAAAAGATACCATGGGGATGGAAACTACATTATCCGTTGGGATTCAATTTTCTTTGATGAGAACTTGTCTTATGAGGAGGAGCCTGTTGTTATTTTAGATAGAGAAGTTCGCAAGTTGAGGTCAAGAGAGATTGCATCCTTCAAGGTGCAATGGAAGAATCGACCCGTTGAAAAAGACACTTGGGAGAAGGAGGCGGATATTCAAGAAAAATACCCACATCTGTTTACAGATTCAGGTACTCCTTTTCGCCCTTGTTTTCCTTCTTGTGATCGTTCGGGGAAGAACGATGGGTAAATTGGTATCTATTGTAACGACCTGTTTAGTCGTTTTGAGCAGCAGATTTTATTTCTGGAAAAACAGGCTGAGGCGACGAACCCAACGACGGACCTTCATGGGCACGACGGACCATCGCAGGGTCTCGTTTCCAAACACTTAGAAAATCTGAAATTGGGTACTGAAAATCGACTCTCTGAACTTCGTAACGGAGTGGCAGGACGGACCGTCATAGGTGTGATGGACCGTCACAGGCCATTAACCCAAAAATCAAGTTTCTGAACTACGCAACGGACAGCAGGACGGACCATCGCAGGCGCGTTGGCCCGTCACAGCTTGCATAATCCTAGTTGGAGTCGGATTTCTGGTTAAGTTTTAAAGGGGCGTTTTGGACTATTCCTGTTATAATTATATATTTCGTGGGTTTATATTAATAACTCAAATTCTTGGGGGTTAAAAGAGGTAACCTTAAGTTAATTAGTGGGGTATTATTGCCATCTTTTATTCTTAATTATATACTAATTAGGGTAAAAGAAAGAGGGTTTGAATAAGAAAAATAGAAAGAACAAAGAGAGACAGAAAAAGAAAGAGAACGAGTAGAGAGAGAGAGAGAAACGAAGAGGATAGCAAGGATTTTAAGAAGATAGCTTGTTGATCGCAATTCTTCGGTGGAGGTAGGTTATGGTATTCATGCTATTCGTAGTAAACTCTTAATAGCGAATGATATGTGTTAGTAGTATTGTAAACCTTCTATATGCTTAATTATATGCTTGCATGTATGATGTGATTATGTAATTGTGAATAAATAAGCATGATGAAGCTATTGAATCCCAAATCTTGAAAAGAAACCCTAATCTACTTTGTTAGTGACGATGCCATGGTATAAAAGAAGGCTTGATGAACGAAAGTGGTGAGATTAGGGGATCGGGTGCCACGTTCCGGTACCAGGATAGAATATGGATCGGGTGTCACGTTCCGACACCAGGATAGAATATGGATCGGGTGCCACGTTCCGGTACCAGGATAGAATGAGGATCGGAGTGTCACTTTCCGACACCAGGATAGTATATTGAGGAGCGGAGTGTCACGTAACGACACGAGGGGAATAAAGATAATGAATCTTGAAATATGTTAATATATCCAATCTAATGAACTAAATTCCCAAATGAGTATGATGAGGAGGTGTGAGTCCTCATTGATGTGTTTGGTGTTGTAACCAAGGGTTATGGTAACTTTAAATGCTGCATGCTAAGGATATTAGTTGATTTTATGATATTGCTTAATACATACTGTTTTCTATTTTGAGTTGGCCAATGATATCTACTCAGTACCCGTGTTTTGTACTGACCCCTACTTTTATTATTTTCTTCTTGTTTATTTGTGGAGTGCAGCAAACGTGCCGTCATCTTCGACTCAACAGTAACTCAAGCCAGTCTTACTACATCGGAAATTCAGGGTGAGATAATGCTTCTAGCTTGGACTGGATCTTCTTCTTCAAGTCTTGATGAATTGAACTTCCGGCATGGACTAGCTTCTTATGTATTTTAGCTTCTTAGAATACTCTTAGTTTAGTAATTTGATTATAGATGTTCTTGTGATGATGACTTCCAGATTTTGGGAATAATAATAGTTATTGATTTTATCAATGAGTTTTAAGTCTTCCGCATTACTTTATGTTGATATTACCTTGAAATGTTAAGGTTTAGATTGGGTCGTGACAGAATATATACCAAAATTAGCAGAACATTTAAAACCACTATACAAAAAACTCAGAAAAGATATTGAATATCATTTTGACAATAAAGATAAAGAACACATAAAAAATATTTAAAAATTATGTAAAAAACTACCAAAATTATATTTTCCTGATCAAAATAAAGAGTTTATTTATATTTATAAGACTCAAGTGATCATAGTTATGGAGGAGTTTTAAAATACATATATAACAAAGAAAAAATAGAACATCATTGTAGATATTATTCAGGATCTTATACAGAAGCACAAATAAAATGGAAAATAAATAGAAAAGAATTATTTGCATTATATAAATGTTTATTAGCATTTGAACCATATATAGTTTACAATAAATTTATTGTAAGAACAGATAACACAAAAGTAAAATGGTGGATAACAAAAAAGTTAGATGATTCAGTTACAACAAAAGAAATAAGGAGATTGGTAGTTAAATATATTAAATTTTACATTTACAATTGAAATTATAAAAACTAATGAAAATCTCGTTGCAGATTACCAATCAAGAAAAAGGAACACAAACTGAACCAGATACGACAGAAGAAATACTCAAAGCTATTACTACACTTTCTACGAAAGTAGACAGTATGAGTAAAGAGTTACAAAATTTGAAAACTAAAAGTCAGCAGCATGACTATAAATATGCGGAGCTATGTCGATCGGAAGGCACAAAAATTCCAGAGCTACAAGGAGACGATGGGAAACTCCTTAAAACCCATGACAATGTTTATTTAATGCAGCTACAGCCAACACATCTACAGCAGGACAATCTACAAAAAAGGAGGAGAATAAGGTAAAATATTCAAATACAAATTTGAATAAACTATTATCAAAACCATACAATCCTCAAAATACCCAAAAAGACATATTTGTTACCCCACAAACAAATACTTATAAAGCCACCTAGACTCTCAAAAACAGACATATAATTACATCACAAGAACATACATAGAAAATATACACAGAGTACAAACATTTCTAAACCTAAACCCAAGAGCCAAAGAAACAAAAAACCTAACCGAAGACTATATAACCCAACATTTACAAGGATACAATAAGCTAATTCACAACCAGGAACCAACCCAAATCTAGTAGAAACCTGCTACAACTACAAATTATTAAGTACTGTATATACAATAACGGGAGACGAGATATCAAAGATACCGGAATTATATAATGCCTTTTTACAATATAAAAGAGTAACTAAAGGGACTCTTTTTTATATAAAGTTTTACGCAGCTACAGAAGAGATACAATATGACGAACTTAAACCTACAATACAAGCTATAAAGATTGGACTTACAAGAGAAATGATAATCCCTGAAAAAATAGATATCCAAGAAGAAATACAAAAAGTTGATATTCCAGAATTTTATGCAAATAAAAGAACTATCTCAATAGCTACTATACTAGGTGAGATGACAAATAATTACTTAAACGAAAATGCAATTTGGAGATATTACAATAGAGACCAGACAATAATCTACTCAAATTGCAAAGAAATTAGAATAGCAGATATGGAAGATCTAAGACAATGTATATTGAGCTTGCTAAAGCCAAAACAAATACCTATGACAAGAGCTATACGAAAGAATTTTATTTCAGCCAAATTGATGACAAGATATTGCAAATTAATAGGACAAAAATATCCTGACCATATATGTTCAAAATGTGAAGGAGAAGACAATTATGTGACAGACGTCTAACTAGAATAAAAGATGTGAAGAACAAGATATTGGAAAGAAAGAAAGAAGAAAGAGACATAAAGATATACGTACAAATTAGGTCATAGTCATTGCCGGCCATTTGGCCAAAGTTTATTTTGTTTTCTTGTAAAAAGTCGTAAAGTTAATAGTGTCAGTATGTCTTAATCGTAAATAGTAAGAGTCAAGTAACTGTGTAAATAGTAAGAGTCAAGTAACTGTGTAAATAATAAGAGTCAAGTTACTATGTAAATAGTAAAGGCCAATTGTCTTTTAATAAAGATGAAAGGTCATTATGTATGTCTATATAAGGGGCATTTGCCTTCATAAATAAAACACACCTCTTTCAAAAAATCTCTTCCACTACTCTCTTCTCTCTCTTTACGCTTCCACCCCAAATTGGTATCAGAGCTAGCTAGTTAACAAATTAATCTAATAACTATGGAGAAATCTGGAGCTACAAATCTACAAAATTAGGTATACACTCTTAAATTTATGAGTAGCTAAATAAATTTATTCCTAAAAATATCTTGTTGATTATAATTGTTTATCATGACTTAATAATGCTCTAATAATCATCTTTAGAAGGTTTGCTACAGAAATATTCTTCGAAGAAGTATGCCAGACTATGCCATCCTAAGGTTGAAACCGGTAGGCAAGAAGGCCGTTTAGGGGAGAAACAAAGTTGAGGCACTGTTAGGGTAACTAATCAAAGAAGAAAGCTGTAGTAGTGATTGGACGAGATGATTATTAAATCATTATTATTTCATAATAAATAAGTGTAATCCATTAAGAGGTTGGACGGAATAAAAACTTTTAGCAAAAATGAATAAAATGAGTACCTATTTAATAGATACTGATGATAATTATAAGATATTACTACTCTATATATTAAAAGATCTGAGTACTGATATAAAAAGAGAAATTTATGACAAATTGGTAACATATGAGATAATAGAAATAACAACACAAGGTTGGACTGAGTTAACCATACAATGTATACAGAATGAACTTTATTATGATATGTATGATTTATATGATGATTTAGATATTGGAGATTAAATATGACTGAATATTGGAAAAGCCGATATGGTAGAAATTACAGGTTAAAAAAGATTAAATATCCAGATAAATTAAGTAAGCTTTTTAAAATATTATATAAAAATTATGATGGATAAAAATAAAAATACTAAAATAAAAAGAACTAAGATAGATAAAAAGGTAAGAAAAATATGGAAAAAATTAAGACCCTTGTATATAGAATATGAACTATCGCAATTAGTCAAAACGGATAATAATAAAAAAGATCAATTGATAAATATAATTTCAAAAACAGAATACAAATATGTTCGCTATTTGAAAAAACAGTATGGACAACGAAATTTATAAACAACAATTAATAGAAAAAATAACGGAAAAAATAGCTGAAAAAGAACAAGAATTACAACATTGAAAAAGAAGGTTAGAAGAAAATATATTAGAAGGAACATGTAATAAATCAATACTAGCACAAAGAAAAGATATATTTATGTTAGAGTTAGAATTAGATTGTCTTGAATATGAATTACAACATAATATAATACATAAATTATAATGAACAAAGAAGAATTTGCAGTAGACGAAAAAACATATGAAAATCAAGACGGAATGATAATAAAAATAATATTTTCAAATCTAGGAAGAAGATATAAAAAAATAGGAAATAATCTATACTTAATGTTAGAAAAAGAAAAAGCAAAATTAGAAGATAGTTTAACAGCTATGATAAGAATAACAAAAGAAAATGAGGAAATAGACAAATCAAAAGAAATTGAAAAAATAAAAATACAAGCAAAACAAGAAGTACAACATTTAGAAGAAATAAAAAATACAAGGATAAGTGAATTAGAAAAGGAATTAGCTAGGTTAAAATTATTATATGAGAATAAGCAAAAACAAAAGGAAAAAGATAAAGAGCTTGAATTAACTAATGAAATAAAAGAAATGGAACAAAAATTAAATGAAGATATTGAGGTAAATGAAATAAATGAAATAGATGAAAATGAAAATGACCAAAAATCAGAAATAAGTGACATAAGTGAGACATATACAGAAATCTTAGAACAGACAAATAAACTAAAAAAATTAGAAATAAACACAGGAGATATGAATAGACCTAGTACTTCATGAGTAAAAACCCCAGATAATAGTCCCTGAAATAGTCCTAGAAGTAGTCCTAGGTGGACACCACCAACTTATTATACAGAAAGTTATCAACAAGCAGATAGAAATAATGCAATATGGAACAGTAGATTAAATAAAAATTGGATACCGAAACCAATAAGTGAACAATATAATTTCTTAGACTTAGATTGTGTCACAGACATAAATAAAGCAATATTACTATGGAAAGGAAATATATCTAAACAGTTAATAGATAACAAAATAGAAACAACAAAAACACCAAGATACATAGAAAGAACATTCGTAGGAACAGCAAAATTATGGATAGAAAATTTACCTTCAGAAAGTTTAGAAGTACTTAGGAATGATAAGAAAATGGATGGATCCCCATCATCAACAAATATAGATATACTAGAAAAATATGAATCAGCAATAAGAAGTGAATTTGGAGGTATGACCACGGATATAAGAGAACAAAATAGAAAAAAAATAATAAATAGACAACATATGACAAAATTAGCTATATGTAAAATGTGTTATATAGAAGAATATACTTGTGCATTCAAAGAATATTATTACAAAGCTAAATACAATTTAGACGAAGCAAAAGAAATAAGAAAATAATATTTTACAAAATTACCAGAACCATTTAGTACAAAAATAATAAAAGATTGGAATAATGAAGGAATGCTAGATACTTTAGGAGCTAGAATAAAATTTCTATCTCAATGGTTTACACAATTATGTCAGAACCAAAAAGAAAAATTAAAAATGGAAAAAGTACTAAACAAAAATTTATCATCTTGTAAAAATAAAATGGCACCACAGTTTGGGTGTACAAATAAAAAACAACAATCCAAAAGATATAAAAATTATAGAAAAAATAAAACTAAGTATAAATATAAACAACCAAGACGAAGGTATTATGTAAAAAACTATAAAATGAAAAGACCATATAGACCTAAAAGAAATCTATCCCAATGTACATGTTATAATTGCGGAAAGATAGGACACATAGCTAGAGACTGTAAATTACCTAAAAAACCAAAAAGAAATGAAATTGCAGAAATAGTTATAGATGATGACAAATATATGCAAATAGAATACATAGACTATGAATTAAGTGAAAACGATAGTATATATGAAGTATCAGATATAGAAATTGAAAATGGAGATTTAGATAATGAAATAGAAGAAGAAGAAATATAATGTCTGAAAACGAAATAATATCTAAAGAGAATTATGAAGATGAAAAATCATCACACCAAAAAATTATATTTGATAATACACTTTTGAACAAATAAAAGGAAAAGAATTAGATTTAAGTGTTGAAAAAATACTTGATATACCTATACTAAAAAACTGGTTTAAAAGACAGAAAGAAGAATACTATGTAGTTAGTCAAAAAGAACACATCATAGATGGTAAATATACAAACGGAAAAGTATATATACCTATAATAAGAAAACGAATAATAAATAAAGAAATACAAAACATAAAAAATAAAGAAGCTATAAAAATGTACATTTAGGAGGAACAGAAATACTAATAAAAGCTTGTTTAAGAGAAGGAATAGATACACCCATTGAAATGTATTTAGCAAATGATAGAATAAAAGATCCTATAGAAAAAAGTGTAATAAGTGCAGTTAAAGGAAATTTAATATACCAAAAATTTAAATTTATAATAAGTGTCAATTATACAGTAGCATTAATATATACAAATATAGACAAATCATTAGTATTATATTGGAAAATGTCAGGAATAGAGTTAGCACCAGAAAGTAAGGTATTCACAGCAAGATGTAGAAATCTATATATATTAACAACAAAACATAAAATAACAGCAAGAAATAAAATTGATAAAGTAAAAATAGAAAATCCTTTTGAAAGAATAATTAAAGTAAAGATAATAATGACTATAGTTATAAAGAAATGGATATAGAAGAAGAATTGGAGATAGTAAAAGAAAGATTGAGTACCTCAAGTACACCAAATACAAACACATTAAATATGATAACTAGAGCTTCCTCATCAAGAATAAGTTCATCTAAAAGAGAATATGAAATATCACAAGATTTAGGAGAAATGACAATATATCATTATTTTATAACAGGAGTAATGGACAAGAGAAAATATTAAATCTTAATAAACACAGGACAAGAAGAAAATCATATAACAAGAGAACTAGTATTAGAAGAAGAGATTATGAAAACAGGACATATATGCCCTGGAATTACCTAGTGAAATAGTAAATACAAATGAAGAAACAATAGAAAAAGAAATAATTATATGAGGAATTCCATTAAAAATACAATTTAAGATTTATGAAGGAAATCATAATATCACATTGGGAATAAAATGGTTAGAAAAGGTTAAACCATACAGCATAGAAAATGAACAATTAACAATAACTTGTCAAAATAAGAAAATAATTATAAAAAGAACAAAATGATTAATGAAAATATTTATACTTGCAAAAATTATTGTAGAAGGATATCAGAACAGATACTATACCCCTATGATAGATATAGACGCAGAAGCGAATATATGTAAATATAATTGCTTACCAGAAGATAAATGGGAAAAATTAAAAACACCTATGGTACTAACAGGATTTAATAACGAAGGAAGTATGATTAAATATAAAGCAAAAAATATAAAAATTCAAATATGGGAAAAAATACTTACAATAGAAGAAATGTATAATTTTGAATTTACCACAAAAGATATGCTATTAGGAATGCCATTTTTAGATAAATTTTATCCACACATAATAACAAAGACACATTGGTGGTCTACCACACCATGCGGAAAAAGAATAGGAGCAAAAAGAGTAAATAATAAACAACGAAAACCTATGGAATGGATAAAAGGAAGTGAAAATATAAGCCAAGAAATGGAAAATATAAATAAGAAACAAATATCACAA
This sequence comes from Solanum lycopersicum, assembly GCF_036512215.1. Lineage (NCBI taxonomy): Eukaryota > Viridiplantae > Streptophyta > Magnoliopsida > Solanales > Solanaceae > Solanum > Solanum lycopersicum. Next base: position 45,537,685 of record NC_090807.1, read on the forward strand.
TTAGAAATAATTATATTTACAATAGACAAAGTTAAAATAATTAATGAACAACTAGAACAATTATATAATGAAGACCCATTACAAGGATGGGAAAAACATAAAACAAAAGTAAAAATTGAACACATAAATGAAAATAGTATAATAACACAAAAACCGTTAAAATATAACTTTGATGATTTACAAGAATTTAAAATACATATTGTCACGGCCCAAAACCGGCCGCGACTGGCACCCACACTTACCCTCCTACGTGAGCGAACCAACAAATCTAAACCTTAAAATTTCAATGTCATATCAACATAAAGTAATGCGGAAGACTTAAACTCATTAATCAAAACCAATTCAATAACTATTATTTCCCAAAATCTGGAAGTCATCATCACAAGAACATCTACTTCAAATACTAAATCTAAGAGGTTCTAAGAAGCTAAAAATACATAAAAGCTAGTCCATGCCAAAACTTCAAGGCATCAAGACATGAAGAGGAAGATCCACTCCAACCTAGAAGCATTAGCTCACCCTGATATCCGGAGTAATGAAGACTGGCTAGAGTTACTGTCGAGTCGAAGATGACGGCACGTTTGCTACACTCCACAAATAAAAAAGAAGAAAACGTAAAAGTAGGGGTCAGTACAACACACGTGTACTGAGTATATATCATCGGCCAACTCAAAATAGAAATCGATATATACCAAGTAATATCATAAAATAACCTACGATACTCAACATGTAGCAACAACAAGTACTATATCATTAACAATTACCGTCAAGTTCACACAGGAGGACTCAAGCCTCAACACCATACTCATTTGGGAATTATGTTCATTAGATTGAGTATATTAACATCTTTCAAGATTCATTATCTTTATTTCTCTTGTGTCGGTACGCTACACTCCGCTCCCTCAATCTATGTGTCGGTTCGTGACACCCGATCCCCTAAATCTACGTGTCAGTTCATGACACCCGATCCCCTAATTCTACGTGTCGGTTCGTGACACCCGATCCCAGTCTGGGTCGGATTTCTTTACATGTTTAAGGGACGTTTTGGACTATTCCTACTTTAATTATAAAGTTAGAGGGTTAATGTTAATAAGTCTAATTACTTGGGGGTTAAAAGAGGTAACCTTAAGTTAATTAGTGGGTTATTATTGCCATCTTTTATTCTTAATTATATACTAATTAGGGTAAAAGAAAGAGGGTTGGAATAAGAAAAAGAAAAGAACAGAAAGAAAGAGAAGGTAATCGATAGAGAGAGAGAGACGATCGAGAAGGGGAAAAACAACAAGCTTTGGAAAATTTTGCTTGCTTGATCACGAATCTTCGGTGGAGGTAGGTTATGGTTTTCATGCTATTCGTAGTAAACTCTTAATAGCGAATGATATGTGTTAGTAGTATTGTAAACCCTTCTATATGCTTAATTATATGCTTGCATGAATGATGTGATTATGTAATTATGAATAAATAAGCATGATGAAGCTATTGAATCTCAAATCTTGAACAGAAACCCTAATCTACTTTGTTAATGATGATGCCTTGGTATAAAAGAAGGCTTGATGAATGAAAGTAGTGAGATTAGGGGATCGGAGTGTCACGTTCCGACACCAGGATAGAATATGGATCGGGTGCCACAATCCGGTACCAGGATAGTATATGAGGATCAGAGTGTCACGTTCCGACACCAGGATAGTATATGGATCGGGTGCCACGTTCCGGTACAAGGATAGAATAATATTGGATCGGGTGTCACGTTCCGACACCAAGAGAGAATGAGGATCAGAGTGTCATGTTCGGACACCAGGATAGTATATTGAGGAGCGGAGTGTCACGTACCGACACGAGGGGAATAAAGATAATGAATCTTGAAAAATGTTAATATATTGAATCTAATGAAATAAATTCCCAAATGAGTATGATGAGGAGGCGTAAGTTCTCATTGATGTGCTTGGTGTTGTAACCAAGGGTTATGGTAACTGTAAATGCTGCATGCTAAGGATATTAGTTGATTTTATGATATTGCTTAATATATACTGTTTTCTATTTTGAGTTGGCCGATGATATCTACTCAGTACCCGTGTTTGTACTGACCCCCTACTTTTATGTTTTCTTCTTTGTTGTTTGTGGAGTGCAGCAAACGTGCCATCGTCTTCAACTCAACCGCAACTCTAGCCAGTCTTCGTCACACCGGATCTTCAGGGTGAGCTAATGCTTCTAGCTTGGACTGGATCTTCTCCTTCATGTCTTGATGCCTTGAACTTCCGGCATGGACTAGCTTTTATTTGTTTTAGCTTCTAAAAATACTCTTAGTTTAGTAATTTGATCATAGATGTTCTTGTGGTGATGACTTCCAGATTTTGGGGATAATAATAGTTATTGATTTTATTAATGAGTTTAACTCTTCCGTAATACTTTCTGTTGATATTATATTGAAATGTTAAGGTTTAGATTGATTGGTTCGCTCACATTGGAGGGTAAGTGTGGGTGCCAGTCGCGGCCCGGAATTGGGTCGTGACAGAAACTTAGCCTCATATGCCGTAACTGACATCCTACCTTGCTCTAGAATCAAGAACTCATCTCTTTTCCTATCACTCAGAGTCTGGGGGATATACTTCTCCATAAAAAACCTAGAGAATGAGGCCCAAGTCGTAGGTGGTGCCTCTGTTGGTTGACATTCGACATGTGACCGCCACCACATTTTGGCGTTCCCTTGAAACTGATAAGTCACAAACTCCACACCAAACCGTTCTACTTTACCCATATTGTGTAGTAGCTTGTGACAGTCAACCAGAAAATTATAAGCATCCTCCGATTCAGCACCCTTGAAGACTGGAGGTTTCAATTTCAAGAACTTATTGAAAAGTTCATGCTGATCATTTGTCATTACAGACCCTGTAGTCAGACGAGGAAATGTTCCTATTTCCAATGAGGCATCGATGCGGGGAGCCACAGTAGTCGTATGTTGTACCTCCGGAGCCTGAGGTGCTGGTGCAGAAAACACTGGAGGCGCTTGGCCTTGATCAGATAACCCGCTAAGATAAGCAAGAACCTGATTGATCATCTCTGGGGTAGGTTGGGGTGGCAATTCCTTATTTTGCACTTGTTCATTCTCCCCTTCCCCACCCTCTCTTACCACTTCCTCAGTCGGTAGAGGAGTCACCGCCCTAACATCAGATGGACTAGGTGCTCGTCCTCTTCCTCTAGAGGACGTCCTCCCACGACCTCTACAACGGCCTCTTGCCGCTGCTCTTCCTCGAGCTACAGCCCCAGTGGCTGGCTCAGATGTATCTTGTCTTGCCGATGTTGATGTTGGCGCGGTTGTTGCTCTAGTTCTAACCATCTGCGAAATAGAGTGAAGATGGTCAGATACCAATTTGAATCACCTAGATACCAATTGGACCCAAGCAATAGCACGAAAGAAAGAAAGAAAGAATGGAATTTTCCTAAAGTCTTATAGTCTCTCAAAGAAAAGTAAAGGAGTCCCCCTACCGCTCCTTACGAACCTAATGCTCTGATACCAAGTTTGTCACGACCCAAAACCGAGCCGCGACTGGCACCCACACTTACCCTCCTATGTGAGCGAACCAACCAATCTAAACCTTAACATTTCAATGTCATATCAACATAAAGTAATGCGGAAGACTTAAACTCATTAATGAAAACCAATTAAATAACTATTATTTCCCAAAATCTTGAAGTCATCACCACAAGAACATCAATTTCAAATTACTAAATCTAAGAGGTTCTAAGAAGCTAAAAATACATAAAAGCTAGTCCATGCCGGAACTTCAAGGCATCAAGACATGAAGAGGAAGATCCATTCCAAGCTAGAAGCATTAGCTCACCCTAATATCCGGAGTAGTGAAGACAGGCTAGAGTTACTGTCGAGTCGAAGATGACGGCACGTTTGTTGCACTCCACAAATAAACAAGAAGAAAACGTAAAAGTAGGGGTCAGTACTAAACACGGGTACTAAGTAGATATCATCGGCCAACTCAAAATAGAAATCGATATATACCAAGTTATATCATAAAATCAACTATGATAATCAACATGTAGCAACATCAAGTACTATATCATTAACAATTACTGTAAAGTTCACACATGAGGATTCAAGCCTCAACACCATACTCATTTGGGAATTATGTTTATTAGATTGAGTATATTAACATCTTTCAAGATTCATTATCTTTATTTCTCTTGTTTCGGTACGTGACACTCTGCTCCCTCATATTCATTAATCCTCTTGTATCGGTACGTGACACTCCGATCCCCTACTACTATATATTGGAACGTGACACTCCGATCCCCTAAATCTACGTGTCGGTTCGTGACACCCGATCCCCTAAATCTACGTGTCGGTTCGTGACACCCGATCCCCTAAATCTACGTGACGGTTCATGACACTCGATCCCCTAATTCTACGTGTCGGTTCGTGACACCCGATCCACTAATTCTACGTGTCTGTTCGTGACACCCGATCCCCTAATTCTACGTGTCGGTTCGTGTCACCCGATCCCCTAATCTCATTCTATCAATTCATCCAGCCTTCTCCCTTACCAAGGCATCATCAATCTCATTACTTTAGTTCTTCAAGCCTTCTCCCTTACCAAGGCATCATCATTAAAAAGAGATTAGGTTTTTATCAAGATTTGGGATTCAATAACTTCATCATGCTTAATATAATCAGAATTACATAATCACGTTCATACAAGCATACAATTAAGCACATAACAGGGTTTACAATACTATCAATATATATCATTCGGTATTTAGAGTTTACTACGAATAGCATGAAACCATAACGTACCTCCACCGAAGACTAGTGATCAAGCAAGCAAATTCCCAAAGCTTTGTTCCTCTTCTCTCCATGTTCGTTCGTTTTCTCCCTCTCTTGTGCTTTAAAATTTTCTTATTCCAACCCTCTTTCTTTTACCCTAATTAGTATATAATAAAGAATAAAAGATGGCAATAATAACCCACTAATTAACATAAGGTTACCTCTTTTAACCCCCAAGTAATTGAGTTATTAATATTAAACCACTAACTTTATAATTATAAGCCGGAATAGTCAAAAACGTCTCTTAAAACATTTAAAGAAATCCGACCCAGACTGGGATTTCGCAGACTGTGACGGCCCATCACGCTTGCGACGGTCCGTCCTGCTACCCCGTCACAGAGTTTAGAGACTCAATTTCTCTGAAGAGTCTGTGACGGTCCGTCCTGCCATTCCGTTACGAAGTTTAGAGAGTCGATTTTCAGTACCCAATTTCAGATTTTCTAAGCGTTTTGAAACGAGACCCTGCGACGGTCCGTCGTGCCCATGACGGTCTGTCGTGGGGTCCGTCGCCTCAGCCTGTTTTTCCAAAAATAAAATCTGCTGTTCAAAACGACTAAACAGGTCGTTACACATATAAATGAATTTCTAGAAAAAAATTATATACAAGAAAGTAATAGTAAACATACAAGCCCAGCATTTATAGTAATAAAACACAGTGAACAAAAAAGAGGTAAAAGTAGAATGGTTATTGACTACAGAAATTTAAATGCTAAAACTAAAACATATAAATACCCAATACCTAATAAAATACTTAAAATAAGACAAATACAAGGATATAATATTTTTGTAAATTTGACTGTAAATCAGGATTTTACCATCTAAAACTAGAAGAAGAATCAAAACAATTAACAGCATTTACAATACCACAAGGATTTTATGAATGGAATGTATTACCATTTGGATTAAAAATGCACCAGGTAGATATCAGCATTTTATGGACAACTATTTTAACCAATTAGAAAACTGTATCATATATATAGATGATATATTATTATACTCCAAAACACAAGATGAACATATAAGATTATTATAAAAATTTATACATATAATTAAACATTCAGGTATAAGTTTAAGTAAAAGTAAAGCAGAAACTATGAAACCACAGATAGAATTTCTAGGAATACAAATTAAATAAAAATGGAATAAAAATGCAAACTCACATAGTACAAAAAATAATTAGAAAGTATATATACAAAAAAGAAATTACAATCATTTTTAGGATTAGTAAATCAAGTAAGAGAATATATACCAAAATTAGCAGAACATTTAAAACCACTATATAAAAAACTCAGAAAAGATATTGAATATCATTTTGACAATAAAGATAAAGAACACATAAAAAATATTTAAAAAATTATGCAAAAAACTACCAAAATTATATTTTCCTGATGAAAATAAAGAGTTTATTTATATTTATAAGACTCAAGTGATCATAGTTATGGAGGAGTTTTAAAATACATATATAACAAAGAAAAAATAGAACATCATTGTAGATATTATTCAGGATCTTATACAGAAGCACAAATAAAATGGGAAATAAATAGAAAAGAATTATTTGCATTATATAAATGTTTATTAGCATTTGAACCATATATAGCTTACAATAAATTTATTGTAAGAACAGATAACACACAAGTAAAATGGTGGATAACAAAAAAGTTAGATGATTCAGTTAAAACAAAAGAAATAAGGAGATTGGTATTAAATATATTAAATTTTACATTTACAATTGAAATTATAAAAACTGATGAAAATCTCGTTGCAGATTACCTATCAAGAAAAAGGAACACAAACTGAACCAGAGACGATAGAAGAAATACTCAAAGCTATTACTACACTTTCTACAAAAGTAGACAGTATGAGTAAAGAGTTACAAAATTTGAAAACTAAATGACAGCAGCACGACTATAAATATGTGGAGCTATGTCGATCGGAAGACACATAAATTCCAGAGCTACAAGGAGACGATGGGAAACTCCTTAAAACCCATAACAATGTTTATTTAAATGCAGCTACAGCCAGCACATCTACAGCAGGACAATCTACAAAAAAGGAGGAGAATAAGGTAAAATATACAAATACAAATTTGAATAAATTATTCTCAAAACCATACACTCCTCAAAATACCCAAAAAGACCTATTTGTTACCCCACAAACAAATACTTATAAAGCCAGCCTAGACTCTCAAAAACAGACATATAATTACATCACAAGAACATACATAGAAAATATACACAGAGTACAAACATTTCTAAAGCTAAACCCCATAGCCAAAGAAACAAAAAACCCAACTGAATAATATATAACCCAACATTTACAAGGATACAATAAGCTAATTCAACAACAAGGAACCAACCCAAATCTAGTAGCAACCTGCTACAACTACGGATTATTAAGTACTGTATATATAATAAGGGGAGACGAGATATCAAAGATACCGGAATATAAAGTTTTACGTAGCTACAGCAGAGATACTATTTGACGAAGTTAAACCTACAATACAAGCTATAAAGATTGGACTTACAAGAGAAATGATAATCCCAGATAAAATAGATATCCAAGAAGAAATACAAAAAGTTGATATTCGAGAATTTTATGCAAATAAAAGAACTATCGCAATAGCTACTATACTATGTGAGATGACAAATAATTACTTAAACGAAAATGCAATTTGGACATATTACAACAGAGACCAGACAATCATCTACTCAAATTGCAAAGAAATTAGAATAGCAGATATGGAAGATCTAAGACAATGGATATTGAGCTTGCTAAAGCCAGAACAAATACCTACGACAAGAGCTATACGAAAGAATTTTATTTCAGCCAAATTGATGACAAGATATTGCAAATTAATAGGACAAAAACATCCTGACCATATATGTTCAAAATGTGAGGGAGAAGACAATTATGTGCCAGATGTCCAACTAGAATAAAAGATGTGAAGAACAAGATATTGGACAGAAAGAAAGAAGAAAGAGACATAAAGATATATGTACAAATTAGGTCATAGTCATTGTCGGCAAGAAGGCCGTTTAGGGGAGTAAACAAAGTTGAGGCGCTGTTAGGATAACTAATCAAAGAAGAAAGCTCTAGTAGTGACTAGACGAGATGATTATTAAATCATTATTATTTCATAATAAATAAGTATAATCCATTAAGAGGTTGGAAGGAATAAAAACTTTAGCAAAAATGAATAAAATGAGTACCTATTTAATAGATAATGATGATAATTATGAGATATTACTACTCTATATATTAAAAGATCTGAGTACTAATATAAAAAGAGAAATTTATGACAAATTGGTAACATATGAGATAATAGAAATAACAACCCAAGGTTGGACTGAGTTAACCATACAAAATATACAGGATGAACTTTATTATGATATGTATGATTTATATGATGATTTAGATATTGGAGATTAAATATGACTGAATATTGGCTAAGGCGATATGGTAGAAATTATAGGTTAAAAAAGATTAAATATCCAGATAAATTAAGTAAGCTTTTTAAAATATTATATAAAAAATTATGATGGATAAAAATAAAAATACTAAAATAAAAAGAACCAAGATAGATAAAAAGGTAAGAAAAATATGGAAAAAATTAAGACCCTTGTATATACAATAAGAACTATCGCAATTAGTCAAAACGGATAATAATAAAAAAGATCAATTGATAAATATAATTTCGAAAACAGAATACAAATATGTTCGCTATTTAAAAAAACAGTATGGACAAAGAAATTTATAAACCACAATTAATAGAAAAATAACGGAAAAAATAGCTGAAAAAGAACAAGAATTACAACATAGAAAAAGAAGGTTAGAAGAAAATAGATTAGCAGGAACATGTAATAAATCAATACTAGCACAAAGAAAAGATATATTTATGTTAGAATTAGAATTAGATTGTCTTGAATATGAATTACAACATAATATAATACATAAATTATAATGAACAAAGAAGAATTTGCAGTAGACGAAAAAACATATGAAAATCAAGACGGAATGATAATAAAAATAATATTTTCAAATCTAGGAAGAAGATATAGAAAAAATAGGAAATAATCTATACTTAATGTTAGAAAAAGAAACAGCAAAAATAGAAGATAGTTTAACAGCTATTATAAGAATAACAAAAGAAAATGAGGAAATAGACAAATCAAAAGAAATTGAAAAAATAAAAATACAAGCAAAACAAGAAGTACAACATTTAGAATAAATAAAAAATACAAGGATAAGTGAATTAGAAAAGGAATTAGCTAGGTTAAAATTATTATATGAGAATAAGAAAAAACAAAAGGAAAAAGATAAAGAGTTTGAATTAACTAATGAAATAAAAGAAATGGAACAAAAATTAAATGAAGATATTGAGGGAAATGAAATCGATGAAAATGAAAATGACCAAAAATCAGAAATAAGTGACATAAGTGAGATATATACAGAAATCTTAGAACAGACAAATAAACTAAAAAAATTAGAAATAAACACAGGAGATATGAATAGACCTAGTACGTCAAGAGTAAAACCCCCAGATAATAGTCCCAGAAATAGTCCTAGAAGTAGTCCTAGGTGGACACCACCAACTTATTATACAGAAAGTTATCAACAATCAGATAGAAATAATGCAATATGGAACAGTAGATTAAATAAAAATTGGATACCGAAACCAATAAGTGAACAATATAATTTCTTAGACTTAGATTGTGTCACAGACATAAATAAAGCAATATTACTATGGAAAGGAAATATATCTAAACAGTTAATAGATAACAAAATAGAAACAACAAAAACACCAAGATACATAGAAAGAACATTCGTAGGAACATCAAAATTATGGATAGAAAATTTACTTTTAGAAAGTTTAGAAGTACTTAGGAATGATAAGAAAATGGATGGATCCCCATCAGCAACAAATATAGATATACTAGATAAATATTAATCAACAATAAGAAGTGAATTTGGAGGTATGACCACGGATATAAAAGAACATAATAGAGAAATAATGATAAATAGACAACTTATGACAAAATTAGCTATATGTAAAATGTGTTATATAGAAGAATATACTTGTGCATTCAAAGAATATTATTACAAGGCTAAATACAATTTAGACGAAGCAAAAGAAATAAGAAAACAATATTTTTACAAAATTACCAGAACCATTTAGTACAAAAATAATAAAATATTGGAATAATGAAGGAATGGTAGATACTTTACGAGCTAGAATAAAATTTCTATCTCAATGATTTACACAATTATGTGAGAACCAAAAAGAAAAATTAAATATGGAAAAAGTACTAGATAAAAATTTATCATGTTGTAAAAATAAAATGGCACCACAATTTGGGTGTAAAAATAAAAAACAAAAATCCAAAAGATATAAAAATTATAGAAAAAATAAAACTAAGTATAAATATAAACAACCAAGACGAAGGTATTATGTAAAAAACTATAAAATGAAAAGACCATATAGACCAAAAAGAAAAATATCCCAATGTACATGTTATAATTGCGGAAAGATAGGACACATATCTAGAGACTGTAAATTACCTAAAAATCCAAAAAGAAAACAAATTGCAGAAATAGTTATAGATGATGACAAATATATGCAAATAGAATACATAGACTATGAATTAAGTGAAAACGATAGTATATATGAAGTATCAGTTATAGAAACTGAAAATGGAGATTTGGATAATGGAATAGAAGAAGAAGAAATATAACGTCTGAAAACGAAATAATATCTAAAGAGAATTATGAAGATGAAGAATCATTACACCAAAAAATTATATTTGATAATACACTTTTTGAACTAATAAAAGGAAAAGAATTAGATTTAAGTGTTGAAAAAATACTTGACATACCTATACTAAAAAACTGGTTTAAAAGACAGAAAGAAGAATACTGTAACGACATGTTTAGTCGTTTTGAACAGCAGATTTTATTTCTAGAAAAACAGGCTGAGGCGACGGACCCCACGACGGACCGTCATGGGCACGATGGACCGTCGCAGGGCCTCGTTTCAAAACACTTAGAAAATCTGAAAATTGGGTACTAAAATCGACTCTCTGAACTTCGTAACGGAATTACAGGACGGACCGTCACAGACTCTTCAGAGAAATTGAGTCTCTGAAGTCTGTGACGGAGCAGCAGGACGGACCGTCGCAGGCGTGATGGGCCGTCACAGGATGCGTAATCCCAGTCAGGGTCGGATTTCTTTATATGTTTTAAGGGAAGTATTTGACTATTCCTGCTTTAAGTATGAAGTTAGAGGGTTAATGTTAATAAGTCTAATTACTTGGGGGTTAAAAGAGGTAACCTTAAGTTAATTAGTGGGTTATTATTGCCATCTTTTATTCATAATTATATGCTAATTAGGGTAAAAGAAAGAGGGTTTGAATAAAGAAAATAGAAAGAACAAAGAGAAGGAAAGAGAAACGATAGAGAGAGGATCGAACGAGAGCAAAAACACAAAGCTTTAGAAATTTCTTGCTTGATCACGAATCTTCGGTGAAGGTAGGTTATGGTTTCTCTTACGATATTCGTAGTAAACTCTTAATAGCGAATGATATGTATTGATAATATTGTAAACCCTGCTATGTGTTTAATTGTATGCTTGCATGAATGTAATTATATAATTGTGATTATATAAGCATGATGAAGTTATTGAATCCCAAATCTTGCAAAATCCTAATCTCTTTGTTAATGATGAGGCCTTGGTATAAAAGAAGGCGTGATGAACTAAAATAATGAGATTGATGATGCCTTGTTAAGGAAGAAGGCTTGATGAATTGATAGAAGGAGATTAGAAGATCGGGTGTCACGAACGGACACGTAGATTTAGGGGATCGGGTGTCACGAACCGACACGTAGATTAGGGGATCGGGTGTCACGAACTGATACATAGATTTAGGCGATCGGTTGTCACAAACCGACATGTAGATTTAGGGGATCGGGTGTCACGAACCGACACGTAGATTTAGGGGATCGGAGTGTCACGTTCCGACACATAGTTGTAGGGGATCGGAGTGTCACGTACCGACACAAGAGGAGTAATGAATATGAGGGGGTGGAGTGTCATGTACCGACACAAGAGAAATAAATATAATGAATCTTGAAAGATGTTAATATACTCAATCTAATGAACATAATTCCCAAATGAGTACGGTATTGAGGCTTGAGTCCTTATGTGTGAACTTGACGGTAATTGTTAATGATATAGTACTTGTTGTTACTACATGTTGAGTATCATTGTTGATTTTATGATATTACTTAGTATATATATTGATTCCTATTTTGAGTTGGCCGATGATATCTACTCAGTACCCGTGTTTTGTACTGACCCCTACTTTTATGTTTTCTTCTTGTTTATTTGTGGAGTGCGGCAAATGTGCCGTCATCTTCGACTCAACAGTAACTCTAGCCAATCGTCATTACTCCGGATATCAGGGTGAGCTAATGATTCTATCGTGGACTGGATCTTCTTCTTCATGTCTTGATGCCTTGAAGTTCCGGCATGGACAAGTTTTCTATTTATGTTTAGTTTCTTAGATACTCTTAGATTTAGTAATTTGAGATAGATGTTCTTGTGATGATGACTTCCAGATTTTGGGGATAATAATAGTTATTGATTTGATTAATGAGTTTAAGTCTTCCGCATTACTTTCTGTTGATATTATATTGAAATGTTTAAGGTTTAGATCGGTTGGTTCGCTCACATAGGAGGGTAAGTGTGGGTGCCAGTCGCGGCTCGGTTGTGGGTCGTGACAAACTTGGTATCAGAGCATTAGGTTCGTTGGTCTCATCACACAAGAACGAGTCTAGTAGAGTCTTAAGGAACGGTAGGGGGACGCCTTTACTTTTCTTTGAGAGGCAATAAGACTTTAGGAAAATTCCATTCTTTCATTCATTCTTTCGTGCTATTACTTGGATCCAATTAGTATCTAGGTGATACCAATTGGTATCTGACCATCTTCACTCTGTTTCGGAGATGGTTAGAACTAGAGTAACAACTGCGCCAACACCAACATCGGCAAGACAAGAAGCGTTTGAGCAAGCCAATTGGGCTGTAGCTCGAGGAAGAGTAGCGGCAAGAGGTCGTGGTAGAGGTCGTGGGAGGACGTCCTCTAGAGGAAGAGGACGAGCACCTAACCCATCTGATACTAGGGCGGTGACTCCTCCACCAACTGAGGAAGTGGTAAGAGAGGGTGAGGAAGGGGAGAATGAACAAGTGCAAAATGAGGAATTGCCACCCCAACCTACCCCAGAGGTGATCAATCAGGTTCTCGCTTATCTTAGTGGGTTGTCTGATCAGGGTCAGGCACCTTCAGTGTTTTCTGCACCGACACCTCCGGTTTGTGAGGTACAACATGCAGCCACTATGGCTCCTCGTATGGATGCCTCATTGGACATAGGCACGTTTCCACGTTTGACTACTGGGCCTATAATGAAAAATGATCAGCATGAACTTTTCAGTAAGTTCTTGAAATTGAAACCTCCAGTCTTCAAGGGTGCTGAATCTCAGGATGCTTATGATTTTCTGGTTGACTGTCATGAGCTACTACACAAGATTGGTATAGTAGAACGGTTTGGTGTTGAGTTCGTGAGTTATCAGTTTCAAGGGAATGCCAAAATGTGGTGGCGGTCACATGTTCAGTGTCAACCAACAGAGGCACCACCTATGACTTGGGCCTCATTCGCTAGCTTGTTTATGGAGAAGTATATCCCACAGACATTGAGGGATAGGAAAAGGGATGAGTTCTTGAGCCTAGAGCAAGGTAGGATGTCGCTCAATGCATATGAGGCTAGGTTTCGTGCACTATCCAGATATGCCACCAAACTTTGTTTCAGTCCACAAGAGCGGATTCGTCATTTTGTGAAGGGGTTTTGGTCAGAGTTGCAGATTTCAGCCTTATAGGTAGCGGCTACGGCAAAATTCTTCCAAGAAGTGGTAGATTTCGTGGTAGAGGTGGAAGGATTGAAGCCAGATGAATTCACCATGGCATAGACATCAAAGAGGTTTCAAAAGGGAAGTGAGTTTAATGGTTCTTACTCTAGAGGACAGGGTTTCGGAGGTTACTCAGTTCGACCCATTCAGTCTTCACTACAGACTGTAGTTGGGGGTCCACCTCAGACCGGTCAACACTTCTCTGCGAGACCTATGCTTGAATCTAAAGAGTGTTATGGATGTGGGGAGACTGGACATATTAGGAGGAATTGTCCCAAACAGAGTTATAGACCCCCAATAGCTAGAGGTAGAGGTGGTCATGGTAGAGGCCGCTATTCTGGAGGACGTGGTGGTCGAGGTAATGGTGGTCACCAAAACGGCCGGGGTGATGGGCAAACTGGAGCCACTACATCACAACATGGTAGGGTCAACGGACAAACAAACGAAAGGGCCCATTGTTATACTTTCCCTGGGAGATCGGAGGCGGAGACATCTGATGCTGTCATCACAGGTAATCTTCTGGTTTGTGATTGCATGGCTTCTGTATTGTTTGATCCTGGATCCACATTTTCTTTTGTATCTTCCTCATTTGCTAATGGTCTAAATTTACATTGTGAATTACTTGATATGCCTATTCATGTTTCTACTCCGGTTGGTGAGTCTGTGGTAGTTGAAAAGGTATATAGGTCTTGTTTGGTGAACTTTGTGGGGAGCAACACTTATGTAGATTTAGTTATCTTAGAAATTGTTGATTTTGATGTAATTCTGGGTATGACTTGGCTTTCTCCGCAATTTGCGTTCTTGGATAGTAATGCTAAAACAGTGACGTATCATCTCCTTTCTTCGTGCTAATAAAATGGTTAGTAAAGCGCGTTTAGCTTTCTTGGCACATATCAAGGATGACACTACCCAAGTGCCTTCGATTAAGTCGGTTTCGGTGGTCCGTGAGTTTCTGGATGTGTTCCCTGCAGATCTTCCTGGTATGCCACCAAATAGGGATATTGACTTCTGCATTTATCTTGAACTAGGTACTCGCCCCATTTCTATACCCCCTTATAGAATGGCTCCCGCGGAGTTAAGAGAGTTAAAAGCCCAAATTCAAGAGTTGTTGAGCAAAGGCTTCATTAGACCAAGTGCATCTCCTTGGGGTGCTCCAGTTTTCTTTGTAAAGAAGAAGGATAGGAGTTTTCGGATGTGCATAGACTACCGGCAGTTGAACAAGGTAACCATAAAGAACAAGTATCCTCTTCCTCACATAGATTACTTGTTCGATCAGTTACAAGGTGCTTGTGTCTTCTCTAAGATTGACTTGAGATCCGATTATCATCAATTGAAAATACGGGCAATGGATGTGCCAAAGACTGCTTTTAGAACCAGGTATGGGCATTACGAATTTGTAGGGACGTCTTTTGGTCTTTCGAATGCCCCTGCTACGTTCATGATTTAGATGAACGGGATTTTTAAGCCATATTTGGATATCTTTGTGATCGTATTTATTGATGATATACTTATATCTCTAAAAGTAAGGAGGAACATGAGGAGGTTTTCCTCTTCTTCTCGATCGTTTCTCTCTCTCCCTTCTTGTTCTTTCTATTTTCTTATTCACACCCTCTTTCTTTGACCCTAATTAGTATATAATTAAGAATAAAAGATGGCAATAATACCCCACTAATTAACTTAGGGTTACCTCTTTTAACCCCCAAGAATTTGAGTTATTAATATAAACCCACGTACTTTATAATTAAGGCAAGAATAGTCAAAAACGTCCCTTAAAAATTAACCAGAAATCCGGCCAGACTGGGATTTCGCAGTCTGTGACGGCCCGTCGTGCCTGCGACGGTCCGTCCTGCTGCCCGTCACAGAGTTCAGAGACTTGATTTTGGGTGAATGGCCTATGACGGTCCGTCACACCTGTGACGGTCCGTCCTGCCACTCCGTACCCAATTTCAGATTTTCAGTACCCAATTTCAGATTTTCTAAGTGTTTTGAAACGAGACCCTGCGACGGTCCGTTGTGACCATGACGGATCGTCGTTTGGTCCGTCGCCTCAGCCTGTTTTTCCAGAATTGAAGTTTGTTGCTCAAAACGACTAAACAGGTCGTTACAATAGATACCAATTTACCCATCGTTCGTCCCCGAACGATCAAAAGAGGGAAAACAAGGGCGAGAAGAAGTACCTGAATCTTTAAACAGATGTGGGTATCTTTCACCTAAAGAAACATTTTTAGTGGAGTAGAATGAAGCGTGACATTGTTGATTTATTGCCCAATGCCCGAATTGTCAGCAGGTAAAGTATGAACACCAGAGGCCCGGAGGAACACTTCAGAAAATGCCCATTCCTGAATGGAAATGGGAAACAATTGCAATGGATTTTGTGGTTGGTCTTCCAAAGAATTGGGTAAGATTGATTCTATTTGGGTAATTGTTGACAGATTAACTAAGTCTGCTCACTTCATTCCGGTCAAGGTGACTTACAATGCAGAGAAGTTAGCCAAACTCTATATCTCAGAAATTGTTCGATTGCATGGAGTTCCATTTTCCATCATATCAGATAGAGGTACGCAGTTTACTTCTATGTTTTGGAGGACATTGCATGCTTAATTAAGTACTAGGTTGGATCTTAGTACTGCATTTCACCCTTAGACCGATGGTCAGTCTGAGCGAACGATTCAGGTGTTAGAGGATATGCTTCGTGAATGTGTGATAGAATTTGGTGGTCATTGGGATAACTTCTTACCCTTAGCAGAGTTTTCATACAATAATAGCTATCACTCAAGTATTGACATGGCCCTATTTGAGGCACTGTATGAGAGGAGATGTAGGTCTCCCATTGGTTGGTTTGATGCATTTGAGGTGAGACCATGGGGTACCGATCTTTTGAAGGAATCGTTAGATAAAGTAAAATTCATTCAGAAAAAGCTTCTAGTAGCTCAGAACAGGCATAAAGAATATGAAGATCGAAAGGATAGGGACTTGGATTTTATGGAGGGTGAACAAGTCTTGCTGAAGGTCTCACCCATGAAAGGGGTGATGCAGTTTGGTAAGCGAGGTAAGCTTAGTTCGAGGTATATTGGTCCATTTAAAGTTCAAAAGCGCGTGGGCGAGGTGGCTTATGAATTGGCATTGCCTCTTGGACTCTCTGGAGTGCACCCGATATTTCATGTGTCTATGCTGAAAAAATACCATGGGGATGAAAACTACATTATTCATTGGGATTCAGTTCTTCTTGATGAGAATTTGTCTTATGAGAAGGAGCCTGTTGCTATTTTAGATAGAGAGGTCCGCAAGATGAGATCAAGGATATTGTATCTATCAAGGTTCAGTGGAAAAATCGGCCAGTTGAAGAGTCCACTTGGGAGAATGAGGCTGATATGCAAGAAATATATCCACATCTTTTTACAGATTCAGGTACTCTTTCTCGCCCTTGCTTTTCTTCCTGTGATCGTTCGAGGATGAATGATGGGTAAATTGGTATCTATTGTAACAACCTGTTTAGTCGGTTCGAGCAGTAGAATTATATTTGATAAAAGCTGACTAGGTCGACGGATCACGCGACGGACCGTCATGGTCACGACGGACCGTGATGGACTCCGTCGTCCCATACTTGTGTAATTTCTTCTGCTTCTCTCCTCATTAACCTCGACGACAGGTAGGACGAGCCATCATAGGCACGACGGTTCGTCGAGGGTCTTCGTTCCAAAACACTTCAACTCTGAAATCTGGGTACTGGGATCGACTCTCTGGACTTCACGACGGAACTACAGCACGGACCATCTAAGATACGACGGACCGTTACAAGTTGAGTAACCTCACTACTGAATATAACTCTCTGAACTTTGTGACGGACCTGTAGGACGGAACGTCATCGATACGACAGAACGTCACAAGCTGCGTAACCCCAACTTAGTCAGACTTCCGCTAAAAGTTTTAAAGGAGTGTTTCGGACTATTCATGATTTTAATTATGAAATTAGTAGGGTAAGATTAATAATTTATTTAGTTGGGGATTAAAGAAAATAATAGGGAATAAATAGTGGGTTACTTTTATCATAATGGATTATATGATAATTAGGGTAAAAGAAAAAGAATCTGGATAAGAAAAATAAAAAAAACAGAAGGGAGAACGAACGAGAGAGAACGAAGAGGATAGAAAAGGCATTGGGGTGGTAGCTTGCTTGATCACGATTCTTTGGTGGAGGTAGGTTATGGTTTATTTCTATGTGATATATAAACTCTAAATAGTGATAGATATGTATTGGGTGGTATTGTAATGTCTTCTATGTGCTTGATTGTGTGTTTGTATGTTCTGATTGTGTAATTGTGGTGGGTTAGAATGGTGAGACTGTTGAATCTTCAATCTTAAATCCTATCTATTTAGATGACGCCTTGACATAAAGAAGGATTGATGGAATAAAAATAATGAGATAAATGGATCGGAGTGTCACGTTCCGACACGGTAATATTGCATCTGAGTGTCACATTCCGACACGGTAGTATTAGGGAATCAGAGTGTCACGTTCCGACACGGTATATGGGATCGCAGTGTCACGTTCCGACACGATCATAATAAAGAGAAGGAATCTTGAATTATGTTAATATACTCAAATTCGAAGAACATATTTCCCAAATGAGTATAGTGTGGAGGCTTGGGTCCTCATAGGTGTGCTTGGTGTTGTTGCAAATGGTTCTTGTACTTGTTTCTTGTCACCTGTTAAGTATTGTGGTTGATTTTATATTATTATTCAGTATATATTGTTTTCTATTTTGAGTTGGCCAATGATACCTACTCAGTACGTGCTCATTGTACTGACCCCTACTTGTAATTTGCTTCTTTGTTATTTGTGGAGTGCAGCAAGCGTGCCATCGACTTCCACTCGTCCTCAGCTCTAGCCAGTCTTCAGCACATCAGAGTTCAGGGTGAGCTATTATTCCTAGCTCGTGCTGGATTCTCTCCTTCACGTCTTGATGTCTTGATGTTCGAACATGGACCATCTTTTTACTTATTTTAGCTTCTTAAATACACTTAGTTTTAGAAATTTGAGGATAGATGTTCTTGGTGTGATGACTTCCAGATTTTAGGAATAATAAGTATTAAACTTTAGAAGTTTATTTAATTGATTACGTTAATATGTTTTTGATCTTTTGATTATTTTTACTATTCATAATTGATATACTCGTAAATGTTGGGGTTTAGATTTGTTTGTTCGCTCACATAGGAGGATAAGTGTGGGTGCCACTCGCAGCTCGTTTTGGGTCGTGACAGAAATACTCCTCCAGCATGAGGGGTGAACTAAAAGGCAGGTGAGTGATTACCTTCTCAACCTCTTTAACTTCGTTATTTTTATAATGAGGATACTGAAGATGAAAACAATGAACATGGTTTCGTTCTAATGTTTGATTTGTTGATCATGGTTTGTTTTGGATTTTTAATTTTATTTTAAATATGTAGGGAAGTGTCGGTAATCAATTAGATTGAATGAGGCAGACGATAAAGAATTTTTGAACTATTGTTGATGTTTGAATATTTTATATTTGGTTTTGTGAAATTTATTGATAGTACATAAAATATTGATTTGTATGTATGTGTAGTACAAGAAAAATTGTTCTTTTTTAGTGTTTATTGCAAATCTATGCTTTTGAATTACTTATTAATTATTTTAATGGCTATTTATTTTACGACAATATTCTCGTTTTTCCATTAAATATTTTTGGCATCTAAATATTTTATACCGAAAATGACATTGCAACCCTTCAAAGGTGTTGCCATAGGGACGCTAATTGTGTAGCTTATTAATTGGAAATTTTCATATGCATACTGGAAAAGACTACACTTCAAAGTGTGGTTAAAGATAAGCTAGAAATGCCACGCTTTGGAAGTGTAGCCAATAAAGAAGCAAAGGCTACACTTAATAGTGTAGTTGTAGGAAATAAAAGTGTTACTATAAGAGGTAATGCAAAGCGTGGCCTTTTCATATTTTAGGCCATTCTTTAGAACTGTAGCTGATAATTGATAATAGAACACTTGAAATGTGTGGTCTAATGCAAAGCATGGCCATTTCACATTTTAGGCCACACTGTTATATTGTAGCTTATAAGAGAACACTTGAAAAGCGTGGTCTAAAGTCTAAGGATATGCTTTTTTAGGCCACTCTTAGAAAAGTGTAGCCTAAAGTAAAAAAAATGTGGCCTTTGATCAAAGGCCACATTTTTTGATAGTTTAGGCCACACTTTTTTAGGGTGGTTGAATGTAACAACCCATTCAGCTGTTTTGAGCACTAAAATTTGTTCTGTGATGAAATACTTTTCGATAGATGTGTAATGGGTGTTTTGGACTATTCATGACAATAACCATGAAATTAGTGGGGTAGTTTTGAATAATTTATTTAGTTGGTGGTTAAGAGAAGTAACATTAGAAGTAAGGTGGATCACTTTTGTTATTTATGTAATTGGTTATATTATAATTAGGGTAGTAACTGATCTTTGCAAAGAAAGAAAATAAACAAATAAAAAAAAGGGGAGGCGCTGCACGATTGAGGAACAACCAACCCTAGAAACAATTTCAGGTGAGATTTCTCTTAAATTTTCTTGTTACATATATTATATGTGTATTCGAACTGTGATTAGTATCCGAGCCGTGATGTAAGAGAATTATCTACTGCAAGTATAGTAATAAAGGGATGAATTGTCGTTGAACCGTAAGAAAAATCGTGGGTATTGATTTTTGTCGCCAAAGATTGAATAATTGGTTGGAAATTTTGATAGAAATTATGATTTCTTTTGGCTATGTGGACTGACAAGCATTGGGAACAAACATTCCAAGTGACCCAATTTAGGATAATGATAAGAATTGTTAAGGGTCAAAGGAATAGGTGTTATATGTATATATATATATATATATATATATATATGCATATGATGATATATTTAGTGGGGAAATTAAAGAAAAACTAAAGTAATGGGGGGCAATGGTTAACTTTCTTGTTTGCTGGTTTAATTAAATTATTGTTTATTAAATTAAGAGTGGATTGTAGTTGGGAGAATAAGTTATAGTACTGACTGATTTTGGTTCCATTCATATTATTATTAGTAACTGGTAAATTATCAAGAATTAGTAATTGTTAATTAACATGTAGGGGTAAAAATTATACTATATTATAACATATTCATATAAGAATTGTATTAGAGTATAGTGTGTTGAATGAAAGAAATTGAAAACAAGTACTAGTGACGAAAATTAATGATGCTGAAAAGAGAAGAAAAATTTATATATGACCACGATTTTAGTTGAATTTTATATGAATTAAGTAGGCAACAAGAATTTGTAGTGTTTTTGTTGTTTGTTGTGAAGTACACGTGAAAGTGTACAAAGTAGTGTTGGCTGCCACTGGTTTTCCAACCAGTGGCTTCAAACTTTTAGTATCAATATTTTATTCTAATCTTATAAACTAGGTGTTTTTATATTAACAAAGATAATTAAATATTAGGTGTATCGAATTATTTTAAATTCATTAAAATTATTTTATTTAGGGAAATTAAGACCTACCCTTAGATTTGAACTTTTAGGAAATTAATTATATAATTAGGTGGATTTTTGGGTCCATGCTAAACATAGAATAATCTGAGTGTTATGAGATTGTCAACTTACACCTTATGTATATATATATACACTTGTTAGATTGGAAGGATTCAGAGGCAATAAGGAAAGGAAAAGTGTTGGAGAAGTAATTGCTTGACTTCGGCTCTCCGGTGGAGGTAGGTTATGGTTTATTTCTATGTGATAGATAAACTTTAAATAGCGATTGATATGTATTGAGTGATATTGTAAATTCTCCTATGTACTTGATTATGTGGTTGTATGTTTTGATTGTGTGGTTTGTGGTTGGCCTAAAATTATGAGACTGTTGATTTTCTAATCTTGAAACCTCTCTATTAAAATGACTCCTTGAATAAAGAAGGCTTGATGAACTAAAATAATGAGATAATTGGATCGGAGTGTCACATTTCGACAATGTATTATAGGATCGTAGTGTCATGTTCTGATAAAATATATGGGATCGGAGTGTCACGTTCCCACACAATAACATTAAAGGAACGGAATCTTGAATTAGATTAATATACTCAATCTCAAAGAACCTATTTTCCAAATGAGTATGGTGTGGAGGCATGAGATTTCATAGGTGTGCTTGATGTTGTGATTGATGGTGTACCCATTATAGTGTTGTTGTCAATGGTTCATATGTTTATTGTTTGCCACTTGTTAAGTATTATAGTTGATTTTATGTTAATATTCAATGTATATTGGTTTCTATTTTGAGTTGGCCGATGATACCTACTCGGTACGTGTTCCTTGTACTGACCCCTACTTGTATTTTCTTCTTTGTTCTTTTGTGGAGTGCATCAAGTGTACCATCGACTTCGACTCACCCACAGTTGTAGTCAGCCTCCAGCACATCAGAGTTCAGGGTGAGCTATTATTTCTAGCTCGTGCTGTATTCTATCATTCACGTCTTGATGTCTTTCAATTTCGGACATGGACCATATTTTTACTTATTTTGGTTTCTTAAATACTCTTAGACTTGGTAATTTGAGGATAGATGTTCTTGATGTGATGACTTCCAGAGTTTGGGGATAATAAGTGTTAAACTTTAGAAGCTTATTTAATTGGTTACATTAATAAGTTTTGGATCTTTCGCATTTTTTTTGTTATTCAAAGTTGTACTATTGGTAAATGTTGGGTTTTAGATTTATTGGTTCTCTTACCTAGTAGGTTAAGTGTGGATGTCATTCACGACTCGTTTTGGGTCGTGACAAACTTGGTATCAGAGCGTTAGGTTCGTTGGTCTCATCACATAAGGACAAGTCTGGTAGAGTCTTGAGGAACGGTATGGGGACGCCTTTACTTTTCTTCGAGAGGTTGTAGGACTTTAGGAAAACTCCATTCTTCTTTCTTTCGTGCAATTACTTGGATCCAATTGGTATCTGGGTGATACAAATTGGTATCTGACCTTCTCACTCTATTTTACAGATGATTAGAACTAGAGCAACAATTGTGCCAACACCAACACCGGCAAGACAAGGTGCGTCTAAGCCAATCATTGGGGCTGTAACTCAAGGAGGAGCAGTGGCAAGAGGCCGTGGTAGGGGTCGCAGGAGGACGCCCACTAGAGGCAGAGGACAAACCCCTGGTCCAGCTAGGAATAAAGCAGTGACTTCTCCAATGACTGATGAGGTAGTGAGAGAGGGTGAAGAAGGGGAAAATGAGCAGGTTCAAGATAAGGAAGTACCACCTCAGCCTACCCCAGAGATGATTAATCACATTCTTACTTATCTTAGAGGGTTATCAGATCAGGGCCAGACACCTCCATTGTTTTCTGCACCAGCACCTCACGTTCAGGGGGTACAACATGCAGCTGATATGGCTCCCCACATGGATGTATCATTGGAAGTAGGCACATTTCCTCTATTGACTACAGGGTCTATACTGACAAGTGATCAACATGAACTCTTCATTAAGTTCTTAATGTTGAAACTTCCAGTCTTCAAGGGTGCTGAATCTGAAGATGCCTATGATTTTCTAGGTTATTGTCATGAGCTGCTACATAAGATGAACATAGTAGAACGATTCGGTTTTGAGTTCGTGACCTATCAGTTTCAGGGGGATGCCAAAATGTGGTAGCGGTCGTATGTGGAGTGTCAACCAGCACATGCACCATCTATGACTTGGGCATCATTTTCTAGCTTTTTTATGGAGAAGTATATACCCCAGACTTTGAGGGATAGGAGAAGAGATGAGTTCCATAGCCTCGAGCAAGGAAAGATTTCTGTTGCTTCTTATGAGGCCAAATTTCATGCACTATCCAGGTATGCCACTCAACTTTGCTTCACTACATAAGAGTGGATTAGCTGCTTTGTGAAAGGATTGAGGTCAAATTTGAAGATTCCAGCCTTACAGGTAGCTGTTTTTACAAAATCCTTTCAGGAAGTGGTTGATTTTGTGATAGAGGTAGAGGGGGTGAAGCAAGACGACTTCACCACAACAACGACATTAAAGAAGTTTCGTAATGGAGGTGAGTTTAGTGGTTCTTACTCCAGAGGGCAGAGTTAAGGAGGTTATTCAGCCCTTCCTATTCAGTATTCACTGCAGGCTTCTGCTGGGGGTCTGTCGCAGACCAGTTAGCCTTTTTTCTGAGTTTGGAGGTTATCTCCAGACTTTGTCATTTTTATAGAGACCTATACTTGATTCCTGGACTTGTTATGGATGCGGAGAGGTTGGACATATCAGGAAATATTGCCAAAACAGAGTTACAGATCCCTAGTAGTTAGAGGTAGAGGTGGTCATGGTAGAGGCTGCCATTCTGGAGGACGTGGTGGCCAAGGTAATGGTGGTCACAAATTCAGTCGGGGTGACGCGCATGTTGGAACTACTGTAGCGCAGCTTGTTGGGGGCAATGGACAGACATGTGATAGGGCGCATTGTTATGCTTTCCCCGGGAGATCTGAAGCTGAGACATCTGATGTTGTTATCACAGGTACTCTTTTGGTCTGTGATTGCATGGCTTCTGTATTGTTTGATCCTGGACCCACATTTTCATATGTATCTTCCTCATTTGCTACTGTTTTTGATTTATATTGTGATTTGCTTAACATGCCTATTCATTTCTCTACTCCTGTGGGTGAGTCTGTGATAGTTTAGAAGGTGTACAGGTATTGCCTTGTGACTTTCGTGGGGAGCAATACTTATGTATATTTGATTATTCTAGATATGGTTGTTTTTGATGTAATTCTGGGTATGACTTGGCTTTCTCCAAATTATGCAATCTTGGATTGTAATGCTAAAACTGTGACATTTGCCAAGCCTGGGACAGATCCGCTTGTGTGGGTGGGTGACTATATTTCCACTCCAGTTCGTATTATCTCTTTTCTTCGTGCTAAGAGGATGGTGAGTAAGGGTTGTTTAGCTTTCTTGGCACATCTCAGGGATGATAATTCCAAAGTACCTTCGATTGAGTATGTTTTGATAGTCCGTGAGTTTCTGGATGTGTTTCCTGCAGACCTTCCTGGTATGCCACCGAATAAAGATATTGATTTTTGTATTGATCTGGAGCCGGGTACTCACCCCATTGCTATTCCACCTTATAGAATGGCACCAGCTGAGTAAAGAGAGTTAAAGGCCCAACTTCAGGGGTTGTTAGGTAAAGGTTTTATTATACCAAGTGCATCCCCTTGGAGTGCTCCTGTTTTATTTGTGAAGAAAAAAGATGGAAGTTTTCAGATGTGCATAGACTATAGGCAGCTGAATAAGGTAACTATTAAGAACAAGTATCCCATTCCTCGCATTGATGATTTGTTCGATCAGTTACAATGTGCTTGTGTCTTCTCTAAAATTGATTTGAGATCCGGTTATCGTCAATTGAAAATACGGTCAACAGATGTGCCAAAGATAGCTTTTCGAACCAGGTATGGGCATTATGAATTCTTAGTAATTTTTTCAGGCTTACAAATGCCCCTGCTGCTTTCATGAGCCTAATGAACAGGATTTTTAAGCCATATCTGGATCTATCTTGATCTCTTTGTTATTGTATTTATTGATGATATACTGATATACTCAAAGAGCAGGAAAGAACATGTGGAGAATTTGAGAATTGTATTTGAGCTGTTAAGGGAGAAAATACTTTATGCCAAATTCTCCAAGTGTGCATTTTGGCTAGATTTAGTGTCCTTCTTGGGGAACAAGGTTTCTAAGAATGGAGTTATGGTGGATCCTTCTATGATTGAATCATTGAAGAGTTGGGTAAGACCGACTAATGTTTCAGAGGTAAGGAGCTTTGTTGATTTAGCTAGATACTACCGTCGATTTGTCAAGGGATTTTCTTCTATTGCTTGGCAGCTGACAAATTTGACTAAGCAGAATATTCTATTTGTATGGTCGGACGAATGTGAAGAAAGCTTCCAGAAACTCAAGACCTTGTTGACTACTGCACAAATTCATACCTTGCCAGTTGAAGGTAAGAATTTTATTGTTTATTGTGATGCATCATATTCTGGTTTGGGTGCAGTGCTAATGCAGGAGAGGAATGTAATTGCTTATGCTTCGAGGCAATTAAAAGTGCATGAACGTAACTATCCGAACCATGATTTGAAGTTGTGTACCGTTGTATTTGCATTAAATCAATGGAGATATTATCTATATGGGGTCAAGTGTGAAGTTTATACAGATCATCGTAGTGTACGATATGTCTTTACTCAGAAAGATTTGAATTTGAGGCAGAGGAGGTGGAAGGAACTATTGAAAGACTATGATATTACTATTTTGTATCACCCAGGAAAAGTTAATGTTGTGGGAGATGCTTTAAGTAGAAAAGCAGGGAGCATGAGTAGTTTAGCCCACTTACAGGTTTCTAGACGCCCATTGGCTATAGAGGTTCAGACTCTGGCTAATGATTTTATGATGCTGGAAGTACTAGAGAAAGGAGGATTTTTGTCCTCTATGGAGGCAAGATCTTACTTTCTTGAAAATATTAAGGGAAAACAGTTTGCTGATAAGAAGTTGAGACGAATTCGAGGTATGGTATTGCGAGGAGAGGCGAAAGAGGCAATAATTGATGAGGAAGGAAACTTGAGAATTAAGGGAAGAGTATGTGTTCCTCGTGTTGATGATAGGCTCACACTATTCTTATAGAGGCTCATAGTTCGAGGTATTCCATACATCCTGGTGCAACTAATATGTATCGTGATCTAAAGTAACATTTTTAGTGGAGTAGAATGAAGCGTGACATTGTTGATTTTGTTGCCCAATGCCCAAATTGTTAGCAGGTAAAGTATGAACACCAGAGGCCTGGAGGGACACTTCAGAGAATTCCAATTCCTGAATGGAAGTGGGAAAGAATTGCAATGGATTTCCTAGTTGGTCTTCCAAAGACATTGGGTAAGTTTGATTCTATTTGGGTAATTGTTGACAGGTTAACTAAGTCTGCTCACTTCATTTTGGTGAAGATGACTTACAATACAGAGAAGTTAGCCAAACTCTATATCTCAGAAATTGTTCGATTGCATGGAGTTCCACATTCCATTATATCAGATAGAGGTACGCTATTTACTTCTACGTTTTGGAGAACATTACATGCTGAATTAGGTACAAGGCTGGATCTTAGTACTGCATTTCACCCTCAGACCGATGGTCAGTCTAAGCGAACGATTCAGGTGTTGGAGGATATGCTTCGTGCATGTGTGATAGAATTTGGTGGTCATTGGGATAAATTTTTATCTTTAGTAGAGTTTTCATACAACAATAGATATAACTCAAGTATTGATATGAAGCCATTTGAGGCATTGTATGGGACGAGATGTAGGTCCCCCATTGGTTGGTTTGATGCATTTGAAGTTAGACCTTGGGGTACTGATCTTCTTACGGAATCATTAGAGAAAGTGAAGTTTATTCAAGAAAAGCTTTTAGCAGCTCAGAGTAGGCAGAAGGAATATGGAGATCGAAAGGTTAGAGACTTGGATTTTATGGAGGGTGAACAAGTCTTGCTGAAGGTTGCACCCATGAAAGGTGTGATGCGATTTGGTAAAAGAGGTAAGCTAAGTCAGAGATATATTGGACCATTTGAAGTACTCTAGCGCGTGAGGGAGGTGGCCTATGAATTAGCCTTGCCTCCAGGACTTTCAAGATTGCATCCGGTATTTCATGTGTCTATGCTGAAAAAATACCATGGTGATGGAAACTACATTATTCGTTGAGATTCAGTTCTTCTTGATGAGAATTTGTCTTATGAGGAGGAGCCTGTTTCTATTCTAGATAGGGAGGTCCGCAAGTTGAGGTCGAAGGAGATTGCATCTATCAAGGTTCAGTGGAAGAATTAGCCAGTTGAAGAGTCTACTTGTGAGAGTGAGGTTGATATGCAAGAAAGATATCCACATCTTTTCACAGATTCAGCTACTTGTGAGAGTGAGGTTTATATGCAAGAAAGATATCCACATCTTTTCACAGATTCAGGTACTCTTTCTCGCCCTCGCCTTTCTTCATATGATCGTTCGAGGACGAATGATGGGTAAATTGATATCTATTGTAACAACCCATTCAACTGATTTGAGCACTAGAATTTTTTCTTTGATGAAATACTTTTCGATAGATTTGTAATAGGTGTTTTGGACTATTCATGACAACAACTATGAAAATTCTGGGGTAGTTTTGAATAATTTATTTAGTTGGTGGTTAAGAAAAGTAACATATGAATTAAGGTGGATCACTTTTGTTATTTTTATAATTGGTTATATTATAATTCGGGTAGTTACTAATTTGTAGAAAGGATGATAATAAACAAATAAAAAAAAGGGGAGGCGCTTCACGATTGAGGAACAACCAACTCTAGAAACAATTTCAGGTGAGATTTCTCTTAAATTTTCTTGTTACATGTATTATATGTGTAGCTGAACTATGATTAGTATCCGAGCCGTGATGTAAGAGAATTATCTATTGCAAGTATAGTAATGAATTGTCGTTGAACCGTAAGAAAAATCGTGGACTGACAAGCATTGGGAACAAATATTCCAAGGGACCCATTTAAGGATAATGATAAGAATTGTTAAATTTTCTTTTGTGGAGTGCATCAAGTGTACCATCGAATTCGTCTCACCCTCAGCTCTAGTCAGCCTCCAGCACATCAGAGTTCAGGGTGAGCTATTATTTCTAGCTCGTGCTGGATTCTCTCATTCACGTCTTGATGTCTTTGAATTTCATACATGGACCATATTTTTACTTATTTTTGTTTCTTAAATACTCTTAGACTTGTTAATATGAGGATAGATGCTCTTGATGTGATGACTTCCAGATTTATGAGATAATAAGTGTTAAACTTTAGAAGACTATTTAATTGGTAACATTAATAAGTTTTGGATCTTCCACATTTTTTTTTGTTATTCATAGTTGAACTATTGGTAAATGTTGGGGTTTAGATTTATTGGTTCAGTCACCTAGTAGGTTAAGTGTGAGTGTCACTCACGACTCGTTTTGGATCGTGACATTGAAAGGAAAAAATAGAGTAGTGAAGGAAGCTAAATGTTTTTCTTCATTTGTTTTGATTTTCATTTATTTTAGGTCTTTAGATAGGGTTTTTATTTTTAAATTAGTGGGGATAGATATAGAATAGGGGGTCTGCATCTAAAAAGTGTCCAGAGATGCAAACTGAATGTCCTAATAGTTGCTATGTGTGCAACGACAAAAGGAAAACTTTGCCGAAAAATAGTTGAGTAGTGGTCTCCGGACCAATCGATGGTCCGTTGCTCCATCCACAGATCATAAATGGCATTCATAGATCCCACGAATGGCATTCGTAGATCCCATGTAAGTGATTTGAATTTTTCTAATTGTTAGAGTGATCTACGGAATGGAACGTTTGATGAGTCCTCAAATTGTACTCGTTTATGGCTTTATTTTAGTATAAATAGTATATCCTTAAATGCTCATTCTATCTCAATATTTTATGAAAACTCTTAAGTTTCAAGTATTTAGATTTTTAGCTTAAGCACAGTCGCAAAATGGAAACAAAAAGGATGAGAAAGAGCTGAGGTGTAAGCATGAGCATAGCCAAGTTTACTAGGCAACCCACCGAAGTGCTGCATTTAGCCCTTGCTCCAACATGCGAAGCCTAAAAGGAAGTAGATTAGGAAAGCGATTAAAAAGATCAATCGGCATTTCACCGAATAGTTTCATGAAGTAGTGTTTTCCGCCCAATGTTACATCATGCATAGACGATGAAGGCAAAGCACAAATAGGGATGAACTACAAGAAAGGCGAATCGTCGAATCACTTGGTGATTCAATACTACATTCGCCGAACAGATTCTCAGCACTTAATCTGAAGTCTATAATTACTAATTTCTTTATCATTTTCTAGGGATTCAAAAATTATTTTCACTTTTAACTTTTAGATCCTTTGTTTTTGTATTTTTTTTCAAGTTTGGAGAGGGTTTTGAACAATACTTGAAGAAATGAGCTCTTCTTCCTCAAATTGGAGGTGAGTCTTTCCCATTCTTCTTAATTTGTTCAAATTAAGGTGTAATTTAATATACCTATTTAATTTCTATATCATTTTAGGTGTACTTAATTATTGTTTAATGTGTGGATAAAACCCCCAATCATGTTGTGTGATTTACCAAATATGTGTTTATATTATTGTTGGTCTTGGTTGCTGATCGGATTAGATGCATTTTAATGGTGATTTCACATAGTGGTTGTGTTTTAATTTTATGGGTTTGTACTGCAAATACAAAACCAATCATGTATTTTTGGCTTGCTCAAGAAAGAGGTCGCGAAACCAAGACCACTAGAATGATGTCCTAAGGAGTGGGGCGACATGAGATTGGTATTTATTAGACAAGTGGGTATCCAAGAGGAACCCATTTGATATGGGGTACGTTGCCCGAGAGGAAATTTACTTTCACCTAAAGATTAGCCTAGTTACTATCAGTTTGCTAATTTTTCTACCCAAAGCATCTACCCATTGATTAACGTTATTTTATATTGGGGTCACACCCACGAACTCTACCCCGTACTTAATTTTATCTTCATTTCAACTTTTTTTACTACTTGTAACAAACCCCCTTTTTAATATTTTACACTTTTGTGTCACAAATTAGATTTACTCTGTTTATTTTGACCCTAACACTTGGTTGAGTTACTATACTCGATTTAGTTTGTAGACACACACTGTAGGCTATTGTCATTGATCACGATAGCAAGCATCAAAATGGTGTCGCTCCAGGGGATTGTTAACACGTGAAAATGTAGTTTTGCTAGAGTTTTTAGTTCTTTTTAGTTATAGTTTTTCTAACCATATTTTTTTTCTTATTTGATTTATAAAGCCAGAAAATGAAAATGGATGACCACTATGGATGTCACACAGATCATCCTCTCCTAAAGGTACTGAACCTTAGAGATAATAGACTAACGTTCAAACCGGTAGGGAAGGAGACAATTCTGGAAAGGTGGTTGAGGTTGAAAGAAAACTTGCAGACATGCAAACCTAATGGAGTTCGTGGTATGAAACTTCTGGATTATTTTCGTCAGGGTTTGAACCTGAAAATAAAAGAATTGTTGAGCACCTTTGCAAAGCGAGAATGCTAAAACAATCCTCACCTATTGTTGCTACACTACTTGATAAAATGGTGAAACCAGCAAAGAAGCCCAAAAGAAATGCGAATGGTATAAACTAGTGGCGCAAGTAGATGTTCTATGCAAACTGTCACGATTAGAGAGAAGCCCTAAGTCATGGCGCGGCGTACTCGAACTCTCGGAGGTCTTATACAATCCTCTTGGCATTCATTCATCACATATGTATGAATCGTAACGCAAAATAAGAATTTCTCACAATAAAGTCAATAAGGAAACTATTTAATTAAATGTAAAAAGAAATTTGTCTAATCACAAGCCATCTTAAACACATCTCATTATCATAGGGTCACAACCTATACAATGAAAAGAAACTTATGTCCAAGACAAGTCTTTAATGAAAGAAAACTAGAAACATAGTCCGTGTCCTCGAACATATGAGAACATACCAAGTCTTGAGAGAATTCTACTTCCGAAGCTTCAATTCTAGAAATCCTCACTTGCCACCACCTACACTTGTAGACATAAAGTAAAATATGAAATTTGTACAATGCAACACTAAATATGATGATAATGCAAGAAATCATTAAAAATGAGACAATTTAGTTGAAACATGTTTTTCTTGCTATCTAATAAAATCTCATAAACCAAGTGTAAAAGTCATCATACAACTCAATCATCACCATACGGATAATACATCCATAATCCACAAGATATGACCATAATCATTAGGTAACCAACATAGCTATTTATACCCTCTATCCAAGGTTATCCTAAGACCCATACAACCTCTTTATACACACCTAAATTATCTTAAAGACTACCCTAAATAAGGTTGTTTCCTTTCTAACACAACCACAACAAGTTAACAAACATTAGTAGAGATACTAAAAGAGTCATTCATGCATTTAAGAGACTTCACATAACGGTATTGGAAGACCTAGGGAACTCACTTTATCATCTTCAAATCCTACTCATTCCTTGTGTAGATAGCGTCCCATTCCACTAACTACACGGTGTACAACATATCTAATAACTAGAGTTCACATCTCACATTATGAGAATAGGAATTAACTGACATACCCTACACTGGCTAGGTATGGAATCCGGTGTAATAAGACTCCACACCGTGGAAGGTGTTCTACTTGCCAAAGGTAGACCTAAAGACATATCACATATAGGCACATGGTTTAGGAATATGAAGGGCTTCTTTGTACTATAGTCTCATTCTCAAGTAGAGCTACTACCACAAGCATATCCACTCAGTGGTTTTCGTTGGTTCTCATAGAGTAAGTTCATTTACATAATAACATTTGAGAATGTACCATCTCTAAGTCCTACCAACTCATAATACCACTACCAATAAGGGGTCCACAAGGGATGCTTATCAAGGTTAATTAGGATAACTCATTCATGAAACGGGTACCATGCTAGGTCTATTTGGTTCACTTCCATATTAACCTTCTTTTCATATTCAAGGTTCCATATTGGTTGTTCATTGAGGGTACCTACTTTAGGTTTACCAATCCTAGACCTTCATTCATTCACTCATTAGACATTATTAAAGAAGCATGTACGGACAACTAAGTCTACCAAGACAAGATACAACGTCATTCTATAAAAATTCTTCTCAGTCCTATATTATCATATATCAACAATTAAAGAAGAATAACTTTAAGTCATATCATTATAGCACCCATAAAAGATTATATAGACATCACATGAGTACCTTCACCTTATATATTCAGATATAATATATCATCATTAACATTGTACACCCATATAAGCTATAACATTGTGATACTAAATCTCACATGATAAAGCCGACAAGGCCATGTTTATAACAATTATAACAAGTATGCACCTCCACTATAAGTGAAAGATTCCAATCAATGTAATTTCTATATCAAATCTACATCCACAATGAAAATATAACACCTTACCATCCTCCAAATCAAAGTCCACATCATTTAATTCCGAACGACTCTATCATTACGAGAAGAATTACCCATAACGTTCAACAAAGCCATTATTCCAAACTCATCCTTATACTACAACCATTATTCCAACCTCATCCTTATACTACAATTTTTATCATCAATTGAAGTAAATAAAAGCAACAATCAACAATACAATTCAATATAAATTCAATTCCATCAATATCCAATCATTATCATAAAACCCATTTTATAATTCAAAATCAAGGACTTTGATGAATTTTGGGTTCATGGATTTTTACTGAAACAACAATTATAAAATAATATAATCGTAAAAACTCATTTTATGCAAGAACTCATGAGTTTGATGAAGAATTGGGGTTTTGATCATCTTTTGTAAATTTGAAAACTATTTGAGAATTAGCTCTAGAGAGGAACCTAACTCTAGATAAGAGTCAACATACCTTAGTATTGAGAAGACCACGAATTTGGGTTGAAAACTTGGAGAATTGTCTTCTTGCTTTGATCTTGAAGTTTCTTCAATGGAGGATTTGGGGAGAGTGAATTTAGAAAGAATGGAGAGCTTTTGGTTAAGTGAATTTAGAGAGAATGGAGAGCGTTTGGTTTTCAATATTAGGGTTTTTTAATAGTAAAGTAGCGTAAACGGTTATATTATGGGGGGGGGGGGGTTAATTAAAATTAAGCCTTAGTATACTCAAGATAATAGTTAGTCGGTTCACCTACAAGTTAGAAGATAAATAAACAGTAAGTATAATTTGCAGAAAGAAAATAACACAAAATGTTTATACTGGTTCGAATCACAACAGTGGTTCCTAGTCCAGTTCCTTTGGGTTTCAAGGGTTTCCCTTAGAGAGTTTGAAGTGAGTCTTGATCAGTACAATTTTGCCGTAACTTGGTCCTATATGATATGCAAATATAAAAATCAGAGACTTTACCTTTGACACGTCTTTTACTTATGAACCTACACTGAGAATCTTTCTCTGTTTTATTCTAAATTATTTTCAATCTCGTGATTACAAAGCTTTATGAAGGATAAAAGGAGATTGTACTATAAGCTTAAGAAAAGTTGAATATTTTTTATTTGTGACAGAGAGATGTTCAAATAGATGAGAGAGGACGCTCTATCGAAAACCCAAGAGAATTATAAATGAAGGGTCCTTAATGATTCCATGATATAATGGAATTGATTTCTTTGGATCATGTCCATATTAGATATGTGCATGATTAAACCAATTTCTTCCTTTGCTGTATGATTTCCTGCAATTTGGTTGAGCTATCAATCTATTCCATAAGCAGTGACTTTCTTCCTTTGCTAGATGATTCACTGAGATCTTGTCTGATCTATCGTGAATTGATATTTTTTCCATCAGTTGTGACTAATTATTCTGCAGATATATATTTTCCGTCTTTAGGCATTTATTTTGCTTGATTAAGTTCTCTTTCAATTTGTTCTTAGCTTTGAATTTTTTCTATAATGTAAGTTATAACTTTAAGGTGCATGTATTATGCTTTGTTAATTCCTACAATTTGTCATTAATCAGAACTTAACATGTTAACAATCTCCCCCTTTTTGATAATCACAACTATAATTAATGAAAGTAAAAGGAGACTTCGCTGTTCGATTGTCCTTGGACAAATAGGTTGTGTGCTCTCCCTGCCCGAGTGCTGCTCCCTCTTTTTGTATGCCCATATAGATATTCTTCCCCTTTGAAATGATCAAAAAGGAAAACAAAACGGCGATCCACTTAGAGAGAAAACAAAAACAACAAAACAGTCAAACAATATGCAATCAGAAGCCCCATATATACATTCCCAAAAGATAAGGAGAGATATACGAAAAACTAAGTTGTCAGAAAAAAAAGTGCTATCAAAGTTTAATCGCTCAGTAGAAAGTTTGTTACTGTCACGACCCAAATCCGGGCCGCGACTGGCACCCACACTTACCCTCCTATGTGAGCGAACCAACCAATCTAAACCTTAACATTTCAATGTAATATCAACATAAAGTAATGCGGAGGACTTAAACTCATTAATAAAATCAATAACTATTATTATCCCCAAAATTTAGAAGTCATTCACCAAAAGAACATCTATGATCAAATTACTAAACTAAGAGTATTCTAAGAAGCTAAAAATACATAAGAAGCTAGTCCATGCCGGAAGTTCAAGGCATCAAGACTTGAAGAAGAAGATCCAGTCCAAGCTAGAAGCATTAGCTCACCCTGAATTTCTGGTGTAGTAAAGACTGGCTTGAATTACTGTTTAGTTGAAGACGACGGCACGTTTGCTGCACTCCACAAATAACAAAGAAGAAAACAGTAAAAGTAGGGGTCAGTACAAAACACGGGTATTGAGTAGATATCATCGGCAAACTCAAAATAGAAAACAGTATATATTAAGCAATATCATAAAATCAACTTATATCCTAGCATGCAGCATTTACAGTTACCATAACCCTTGGTTACAACACAAAGCACATCAATGAGGACTCACGCCTCCTCCTCATACTCCTTTGGGAATTAGGTTCATTAGATTGAATATATATTAACATCTTTCAAACTTCATTATCTTTATTCCCCTCGTGTCGGTACGTGGCACTCCGCTCCTCAATATACTATCCTGGTGTCGGAACGTGACACTCCGATCCTCATATACTATCCTGGTACCGGAACGTGGCACCCGATCCATATTCTATCCTGTTGTCGAAACGTGACACCCGATCCATATTTTATCCTGGTACCGGAACGTGGCACCCGATCCATATTCTATCCTAGTGTCGGAACGTGATACCCGATCCATATTCTATCCTGGTACCGGAATGTGGCACCCGATCCATATACTATCCTGGTGTCGGAACGTGACACTCCGATCCTCATATACTATCCTGGTACTGGAACGTGGCACCCGATCCCCTAATCTCACTACTTTCATTCATCAAGCCTTCTTTTATACCAAGGCATCATCATTAACAAAGTAGATTAGGGTTTCTTTTCAAGATTTGGAATTCAATAGCTTCATCATGCTTATTTATTCATAATTACATAATCACATCATTCATGCAAGCATACAATTAAGCATATAGAAGGTTCACAATACTACTAACACATATCATTCGCTATTAAGAGTTTACTACGAATAGCATGAAAACCATAACCTACCTCCACCGAAGATTCGTGATCAAGCAAGCAATTTCCCAAGCTTTGTGTTTTTCCTCTCGTTCGATCCTCTCTCTCGTTCAACTTTCTCTCTCTTTCTCTTGTTCTTTCTATTTTCTCTATTCAAACCCTCTTTCTTTTACCGTAATTAGTATATAATTAAGAATAAAAGATGGCAATAATAACCCACTAATTAACTTAAGGTTACCTCTTTTAACCCCCAAGTAATTAGACTTATTAACATTAACCCACTAACTTTATAATTAAAACAGGAATAGTCAAAAACGTCCCTTTAAAACTTAACCAGAATTCCGACTTCAACTAGGATTACGCAACCTGTGACGGCCCGTCGCTCATGCGACGGTCCATCATGCAGGTTCGTCAGAGACTCGATTTCCTTAAGGAGTCTGTGACGGCCCATCGTACCTACGACGGTCCGTCATACACTTCCGTCACGATGTTCAGAGAATCGTTCCCAGTACCAAATTCTCAACATTTGAAGTGTTTTGAAGTGGTGGATCACGACGGTTCGTCGTGCCTGTGACGGGCTGTCCTACAGGTCCGTCACAGAGATCAGAGAGTCGATTTCAACACCCAAATTTAAGAATTTCTAAGTATTTTGGGAGTAGACACCCTGCGACGGTCCGTCGTGGGGTCCGTTGCCTCCGCCTGTTTTTCCAGAAATAAAATCTGCTGCTTAAAACGACTAAACAGGTCTTTACAATATATACCAATTTACCCATCGTTCGTCCCAGAACGATCACAAGAAGGAAAACAAGGGCGAAATGGAGTACCTGAATATGTAAACAGATGTGGGTATCTTTCTCGCATATCTGCCTCCTTCTCCCAACTGGCTTCTTCAACGGGTCGATTCTTCTATTGAACTTTGATGGATGCAATCTCCCTTGGTCTCAACTTGCAAATTTATCTATCTAGAATGGCAATAGGTTCCTCCTCGTAAGACAAGTTCTCATCAAGCAAAACTGAATCCCAACGGATAATGTAGTTTCCATCCCCATGGTATCTTTTCAACATCGACACATGAAATACCGGATGCACTTCGAACAGCCCTGGAGGCAAGGCTAACTCAAAAGCCACCTCCCCTACTCGCTTAAGTTCTTCAAAGGGACCAATATACCTTGGGCTTAGCTTGCCTCTTTTACCTAACCGCCACCCCTTTCATGGGCGAAACCTTCAGCAAGACTTGTTCTCCCTCCATGAACTCTAAGTCTCTAACCTTTCAATCTGCATATTCTTTTGGTCTACTTTGCGCCGGTAGAAGCTTTTCTTGAATAGATTTCACCTTCTCCATCGAATCCCTCAAGAGATCAGTACCCCAAGGTCTAACCTCGAACGCATCAAACAAACCAATGGGGGACCTACATCTCCTACCATACAATGCTTGGCATAAAGCTTTTCCTCCCTCAACATTTCCAATACCATTCTCAAATACTCCTCATGTTCTTTCTTGCTCTTTGAGTATATCAGTATATCATCAATAAATACGATCACAAAGAGATCCAAATATGACATAAAAATCCCTTTCATCAAACTCATGAACGCAGCAGGGGCATTCGTAAGACCAAAAGATATCACTACAAATTCGTAATGCCCATACCTGGTTCTAAAAGCGGTCTTTGGCACATCCGTTGCCCGTATTTTCAATTTATGATAACCGGATCTCAAGTCAATCTTAGAGAAGACACAAGCACCTTGTAACTGATCGAACAAGTCATCAATGCGAGGAAGAGGATTCTTGTTCTTTATGGTTACCTTATTAAACTGCCAGTAGTCTATGCACATCCGAAAACTCCCATCCTTCTTCTTTACAAACAAAACCGGAGCACCCCAAGGAGATGCACTTGGTCTAATGAAGCCTTTGTTCAACAACTCTTGAAGTTGGGCTTTTAACTCTCGTAACTCCGCGGGAGCCATTCTATAAGGGGGTATAGAAATGGGGCGAGTACCCGGTTCAAGATTAATACAGAAGTCAATATCCCTATCTGGTGGCATATCAGGAAGATCTGCAGGGAACACATCCAGAAACTCATGGACCAACGAAACCGACTTAATCGAGGGTACTTGGGTAGTGTCATCCTTGAGATGTGCCAATAAAGCTAAACACCCTTTACTAACCATTTTCTTAGCACGAAGAAAGGAGATGATACCCACTAGATTGGAAGTGTAGTCACCCTCCCACACTAACGGATCTGTCCCAGGCTTGGCTAACGTTACCGTTTTAGCATTACAATTCAAGATCGCAAATTGCGGAGAAAGCCAAGTCATACCCAGAATTACATCAAAATCATCCATTTCTAAGATAACCAAATCTACATATGTGTTGCTCCCCAGAAAGTTCACCAAACAAGACCTATATACCTTTTCAACTACCACAGACTCACCCACCGGAGTAGAAACACGAATAGGCATATCAAGTAATTCACAATGTAAATTTAGACCACTAGCAAATGAGGAAGATACATAAGAAAATGTGGATCCAGGATCAAACAATACAGAAGCCATGCAATAACAAACCAGAAGATTACCTTTGATAACAGCTTCAGATGCCTCCGCTTAATCTCCCAGGGAAAGCGTAGCAATGGGCCCTCTCACCCGTTTGTCTGTTGCCCCTACCATGTTGTGATGTAGTGGCTACAGGTTAGCCATCACCTCGGCCGTTCTGGTGACCACCATTACCTCGACCACCATGTCCTCCAGAATAACAGCCTCTACCATGACTAACTCTACCTCTAACATTTGGAGGTCTGTAACTCTGTTTTGGACAATATCTCTTAATATGTCAAATCTCCCCACATCCATAGCACTCCCTGGGTTCATGCATAGGTCTCTCCGAGAAGTGTTGACCGGTCAGAGGTGGACCCCCAACTACAGTCTGTAGTGAAGACTGAATTGGTCGGACTGAGTAACCTCCGGAACCTTGTCATCTAGAGTAAGAACCATTAAACTCACCTCCCTTTCGAAACCTTTTTGATGTAGTTGCCATGGTGAAGTCATCTGGCTTCACTCCATCTACATCTATTACGAAGTCTACCACTTCTTGAAAAGAGCTGTAGCTGCTACCTGTAAAGCTGAAATCCGCAACTCTGATCTCAACCCCTTCACAAAACAGCGAATCCGCTCTTGTGGACTGAAACATAGTTGGGTGGCATACCGGGATAGTGCACGAAACTTAGCCTCATATGCATTGACCGACATCCTACCTTGCTCTAGGCTCATGAACTCATCCCTTTTCCTATCCCTCAAAGTTCGGGGGATATTCTTCTCCATAAACAAGCTAGAGAATGAGGCCCAAGTCATAGGTGGTGCCTCTGTTGGTTGACACTCAACATGCGACCGCCACCACATTTTGGCGTTCCCTTGAAACTAATAACTCACAAACTCAACACCAAACCGTTCTACTATACCCATCTTGTGTAGTAGCTCATGACAGTCAACTAGAAAATCGTAAGCATCCTCAGATTTTGCACCCTTGAAGACTGGGGGTTTCAATTTCAAGAACTTACTGAAAAGTTCATGCTGATCATTTGTCATTATAGACCTAGAAGTCAGACGTGGAAACGTGCCTATGTCCAATGAGGCATCCATACGAGGAGCCATAGTGGCTGCATGTTGTACCTCTGAAACCGGAGGTGTTTTTGCAGAAAACACTGGAGGTGCCTGACCTTGATTAGACAACCCACTGAGATAGGCGAGAACCTTATTGATCATCTCTAGGGCAGGTTGGGGTGGCAATCCCTCATTCTGCACTTGTTCATTTTCCCCATCCTCCCCTTCTCTTATTACCTCCTCAGTCGGTGGAGGAGTCACTGCCCTAGTATCAGATTGACTAGGTGCTCGTCCTCTTCCCCTAGAGGACGTCCTCCCACGACCTCTACCACTGCCTCTTGCTGCTGCTCTTCCTCGAGCTACAGACCCAGTGGCTGGCTCAGACGCACCCTGTCCTGCAGGTGCTGGTGTTGGTGTTGGCGTAGTCGTTGCACTAGTTCTAACCATCTGCGAAAGAGAGTGAAGATGGTCAGATACCAATTTGTATCACCTAGATACCAATTGGGTTCAAGAAGTAGCACGAAAGAAAGAGTGAAAGAATGGAATTTTTCTAAAGTCATATAGCCTCTCAAAGAAAAGTGAAGGCGTCCCCCTACCGTTCCTTAAGACTCTACTAGACTCGTTCTTGTGTAATAGACCAACGAACCTAATGCTCTGATACCAAGTTTGTCACGACCCACATCCGGGCCGCGACTGGCACCCACACTTACCCTCCTATGTGAGTGAACCAACCAATCTAAACCTTAACATTTCAATGTAATATCAACATAAAGTAATGCGGAACACTTAAACTCATTAATAAAATCAATAACTATTATTATCCCCAAAATTTGGAAGTCATTCACCACAAGAACATCTATGATCAAATTACTAAACTAAGAGTATTCTAAGAAGCTAAAAATACATAAGAAGCTAGTCCATGCCGGAAGTTCAAGGCATCAAGACTTGAAGAAGAAGATCAAGTCCAAGCTAGAAGCATTAGCTCACCCTGAATTTCCGGGGTAGTAAAGACTGGCTTGAATTACTGTTGAGTTAAAGACGACGGCACGTTTGCTGCACTCCACAAATAACAAAGAAGAAAACAATAAAAGTAGGGGTCAGTACAAAACACGGGTACTGAGTAGATATCATCGGCCAACTCAAAATAGAAAACAGTATATATTAAGCAATATCATAAAATCAACTAATATCCTAGCATGAAGCATTTACAGTTACCATAACCCTTGGTTACAACACCAAGCACATCAATGAGGACTCACGCCTCCTCATCATACTCATTTGGGAATTAGGCTCATTAGATTGAATATATATTAACATCTTTCAAAATTCATTATCTTTATTCCCCTCATGTCGGTACGTGACACTCCGCTCCTCAATATACTATCCTGGTGTCGGAACGTGACACTCCGATCCTCATATACTATCCTGGTACCGGAACGTGGCACCCGATCCATATTCTATCCTTGTGTCGAAACGTGACACCCGATCCATATTCTATACTGGTACCGGAACGTGGCACCCGATCAATATTCTATCCTGGTGTCAGAACGTGACACCCGATCCATATTCTATCCTGGTACCGGAATGTGGCACCCGATCCATATACTATCCTGGTGTCGGAACGTGACACTCCGATCCTCATATACTATCCTTGTACCAGAACGTGGCACCCGATCCCCTAATCTCACTACTTTCATTCATCAAGGCTTCTTTTATACCAAGGCATCATCATTAACAAAGTAGATTAGGGTTTCTTTTCAAGATTTGGGATTCAATAGCTTCATCATGCTTATTTATTCATAATTAGATAATCATATCATTCATGCAACCATATAATTAAG
The DNA here is from genome assembly GCF_036512215.1 of Solanum lycopersicum. Classification (NCBI taxonomy): domain Eukaryota; kingdom Viridiplantae; phylum Streptophyta; class Magnoliopsida; order Solanales; family Solanaceae; genus Solanum; species Solanum lycopersicum. The sequence continues at coordinate 45,579,104 of NC_090807.1, forward strand.
CATATAGAAGGCTCACAATACTACTAACACATATCATTCGCTATTAAGAGTTTACTACGAATAGCATGAAAACCATAACCTACCTCCACCGAAGATTCGTGATCAAGCAAGCAATTTCCCAAGCTTTGTGTTTTTCCTCTTGTTCGATCCTCTCTCTCGTTCAACTTTCTCTCTCTTTCTCTCGTTCTTTCTATTTTCTTTATTCAAACCCTCTTTCTTTTACCCTAATTAGTATATAATTAAGAATAAAATATGGCAATAATAACCCACTAATTAACTTAAGGTTACCTCTTTTAACCCCCAAGTAATTAGACATATTAAAATTAACCCACTAACTTTATAATTAAACTAGGAATAGTAAAAAAGTCCCTTTAAAAATTAACCAGAATTTCGACTTCAACTGGGATTACGCAATCTGTGACGGCCCGTCGCACCTGCGACGGTCCGTCATTCAGGTTCGTCAGAGACTTGATTTCCTTAAGGAGTCTGTGACGGCCCGTCGTACCTACGACGGTCCGTCCTGCACTTCCGTCACGACGTTCAGAAAATCGTTCCCTGTACCAAATTCTAAAGAGTTGAAGTGTTTTAAAATGGTGCATCACGACGGTTCGTCGTGCCTGTGACGGTCCGTCCTGCAGGTCCGTCACAGAGTTTAGAGAGTCGATTTGAGCACCCAAATTTTCGAATTTCTAAGTGTTTTGGGATGAGACACCCTGTGACGGTCCGTCGTGCCCATGACGGTCCGTCGTGCCCATGACGGTCCGTCGTGGGGTCCGTCGCCTCCGCCTATTTTTTCAGAAATAAAATCTGCTGCTCAAAACGACTAAACAGGTCGTTACAGTTAGAGTGTTGACCACGTTCCTAGATAAAGTGGTAAGAGATTTCTCAGAGAAAGAGCAATATGAGGTGTGTTCATAGTAACAACCAGTTGATTGTGTGCAGAGTAAGCTCTAGTCTTCATGAAGTTGACATCCTTAAGAATTGTGTTAACTGAACAAGAGGCTTCGTTCTTAAGTTGTCCTATCTCAAGTCAAAGTTTTCCGATATCGATATTGAGTCCTTATGAAGTTGAAACACCTACCCAAGAATATCCTATAACACATACATAAAAAATTCAAGACAATCAGTCCTTAACATAACTTTTTTAGCCTCCTTGAGAAGTAATGTTAGTGAGTCAGCAGAAATTTTAGTAGCTTGTTATGTTTTAGCCCTTCATTGGACACACTCCTTCCTATACAACTTCTCGTTGATCAACATATAATCCATGCTCGGAAAAGTTTGCGTATCATATGTAGCATCAGTCAAACTTGGCCTGTAGTTAGAAAGATCCACAAGAGAATCAACAATAATTCTAGAAATAAGCAACCTATATGGTATACTTGTAGTGGATTTCGGATCCTCAAGACTTTCAACCATGCATCCGCGCACCCACATAGCCCAATTTATATTAATCTTCTTCACCAGATATAACACAACAAAGAAATCTCTGTTAGACATTTTTTAATGGGACCCCTTTCAGGGAACTACAGTAGTAGCAACGATATGGGTAATAATTCGATTCTCAAATCCAAAATATTAGTGACCAAATTGGGAGATGTTAGCCTAGTTTCAGGAAGAAACACTTTAGCATCCTCCAAGGAGGTTTCAACCTGAGTAGGCCTTAAATTTCCATGCATGAACGGTGTGTCCCTAGTAAATTCAATGCCTAAAACTTCCATGAACAGAGTGTCATTAAGAATGATATGGTGATCTAAAAATAGTTTCCCACTCACCACTATCAACGAAAATCTGAAGATTAGCATAAAACAATATAATAGGTTCTTCAAAAAACTCATTCCCACATTGTCTCACTAGAAGAGAAAGATTTTGAGTACGAAAGGAAGTGCTTTTTATGCAGTGAGATACCTCAAGTTTTTACATATTAAAGACCCAACTAAGTACGATGGAGCGTTTTGATATCAAAGTATATTGTGCATTCTGCTCCAATCCCTAAAATAGCAAAGAATCTTCCTCACTAAAGGAGTTTGTTACCACATTGAGAGTCTTCTGGAGTGCAGATGCTTTAAAGATGAAGGACATTTCTTAGACATAGGTGAGTTGATCACTAATTCTTACTCCGAAGTACCGGAAGAGAGAAATTCCACTTCTATAGATTTGGAGGGACAAACAGGAGCCTTTTCCAGAGAAGCCATACTCGAGTGTGAGTCATGATGAACAAAAAAAGTTAGAAATAGAGAGAAAAAGGAGAGGAAGAGAAAGGGTCGTTGAAGAAATTTGATGAAATGGTTGCAAGAACCCGGATTTTTATGGAGAGACGGGATGAACTGCAAAAAGAAGAAAATAATTAATAAAAAGGGAAAATGCACATGTACCCCCTCAACCTATGCCCGAAATCCCAAAGACACACTTAAACTATACTGAGGTCCTAATATCCCCGTGAACTTATTTTATACGTAATTTTCTACTTCTTTTGGGTCTACATGACACTAGTTTGGAAAAAATGTCAATCAGCATTGGACCCACAAGATAGTGCCACGTACGCCGAAAAAGTGTAAAAAATTATTAATAAAATAAGTTCAGGGGTGTAATAGGTTCTTTATATAGTATAAGTGTGTCTATGAGATTTTGGGTATAGGTTGAGGGGGTACTTGTGCGTTATTTCTAAAAAAAATAAAAAATAAAAAATGAGTAACATTATTTATTAAGTATAATAATGCAAAAGCTTTCTCGAAAGAAACAAAATAGTTCCTCAAGTAAAGGTTTGGTAAAAATATCTGGTAATTTATTCTAAGAATAAAAAATTTCAAGCACGAAATCACCATTTCCAACATGATAATGAAAAAAATTATGTTTTAAATCTATATGCTTAGCCCTTGAATTATGATTAATATATTTAGATAAAGTGATAGCACTTTATATCACAAAAATTAGATACTCCCTCAAATGTTAGACCACAGTCTAGAAATTGATGTTAATCTAGAGTAATTGAGTGCCACAAATTCGGACTGCCAGATATTCAGACTCGGTAGTTGAGAGAGAAAGAAATGTCTACTTTTTACTATGCCATGAAATGAGAGAATTTCCCAAAAGTTGACATTCCACTAGTACTTTTTGTGTCATTGTCATTTTTATCGCCTGTAAATTTTGCATCTGAAAACCCAATTTAATAATAATGTTTAGAAATGCGATATTATATACCCATGTCGGAGGTGCCAGTAAGATATCAAATAATTCGTTTCACAACTGTGAGATGAGACTCTTTTGTGGAAAATTGAAGACGCGCGCACGTGCAGGCGCTGAACATTATATTTGGTTGACTAGCAATGAGGTATAACAACGATAAAATTATTCTGCGATAATGTTTTTCATCAACTCCTTTTCATGTTGAATCAAATTCCAGACACATGCATGCACTCATTGGAGTTCCAAATGCTTTGGCTTTTTCCATTCCAAATTTTTTGATCATTTCTTTTGCAATTTTCCCTTGATTTATGAAGATTTCCTTACCCAATTGCTTAATTTGAAGACTGACATAGAATGAGAGGTCGCCCATGAGACTTATTTCAAACTCAAATTTTATGAGATCAGCAACATTTTCACAGAGAGAAAGGTTAGAGTAGGAAAAAATAATATCATCAACATAACCTTGAAAAATAAAAGTGCAAGAGTCAGATTTTTTTGTAATAAGAATAGTATCAATTTTACCTCTTTGAAAATCATTTTTAATAGGAAAAAATATAATATATTTATAAAAAGTTCTTGTCTTATCATCTAAACCGAAATGAAAGAAGACTTAGTTCTTGCAATACTACCGACGGAGCCACCACTTGAACCTCCAGATAAACTTACGTCCTATAAGGGGAAGTTAGTAGACCAAATTATGATCTGTGATTCTGTTACAGACATACAAAAGTCCTCCACAATTTATTCAAATGTTCCTGCTCATCTCCAAGAGGAAATAACAAACCCAAATGGAGGGAGTGACTACAATAATTGCGCTCTTAGAAGAAGACAAACAACGTATGTATGCACCATGGAAATTCTCCATTATTATCAAACTATTGGAGAAAACACCCTCCATCAATATTTAAAATCTAAATTACAATCTTTGCGGAAACTACAGAAGCAGTTCCCTCTGATAGATTTGTGCTTTGATTATTATATAGTTAAACTAGGATCCATATAGTTAAACTAGGATCCAAAGCTAGTCGCGTTAAAATTTTTCATAATTTTCACTAGGTCATGAATGGTCACTTTCTGTCTATACAAAATGGGTACCTAATTTCATGCCAAATATTGCAATCAACAGTAGTTCTGTAGTTTGGGTTTGTCTACCTCATTTACCTACTAAATTTTATGATTTAGTTATCCTACAAAAATTAGGGAATTCTATAGGTATTCTGCTGAAAGTAGATGCATGGACGAGTGCTACACTTAGAGGACCATATGCTAGACTTTTTGTTGAAATTGATCTTCTTCAACCTTTTAAGCCCCATATAATTATAGAAAGTCATTTACAAATCATCGAATATAAAATGGCAAATTTACTTTCTGCAAAATGCGGTATGATTGGTACTCAACATCAATATTTTCTATGCCAAAAACACTAAACCAGAGATGGCTCATAATAGTCAGTCTGACACGATGAAAGCAAACCGAACAAGCGGAATATGGCATAGAGTGCAATTCAGCAAGAACAATATCAGGAAAGGAACATTCAGAAAGCTCAAATGAGTACTACTCCATCAGGTAAAATAAAGATGTCAGGCATAACAATTTTAATAAATTACCTTTTGATTCTCATTATTGTAATTCTAAATTTCCTGCTAAAGATAATCATCTTAATACTCCTAAACAAAATTCTTCTCTTCTTACCTCCACTAATCAATTCGCTTCCCTCTCCACCCTAGATCAGATGGAGATAGTTCATCACTTTCCTCAGTTGGTTCATCCCCCATCCCTCCTTGTCACAATAACTTGACAAGTGTCCATGACACGTGCACAAAAGAAATTAATCGTAAAAAAACTAATAACATCTCTCTAAAACTATGGACGTTACTAGTGGTAAAAAAATGGTATCCCATTAATAACTACTAATAAGTACAACTGTAACTTTTTTAAAATAGATAACAACAAAAATTAGCGTGTATAAGTTGCTGATTCTAATTAAATATTGGACAAATCTACAAACATGCATTTAAAACCTATGGCCAACCTTTCTTCTACTATACCTATTCATATTCCCACCAATCCCATGCAAAGCACATCTCAAGAAATATACACCAAATCATTAACTTCACTTCAATACTCGAATAAGATTATAAAACCAGAAATCTCTTCCTCTAGTCATGAACAAGGAAAAGATCAATCTTGCTTCAAACAAAGGGAAGATCAGAATCTTCTCACAAACCAAAGCAATGGAGAACTCAAATCCTCCCCCTCCCCCTCCATTGCAGAACTCCCAGTTAATCTTCGAAACAATTGCATACCAAAAAATTAACCTCCACTGTCCTGGATCGAACAGGGGTTAACAAATAAAGTAGTGATGTTCAAGTTGTACTAAACAGTTAGGAAGTGACAGTTGTCCGGCAAAATTCAAACTTATTACAACAACTAATTACGGAATGAATGAGGCTAGAAGTGGAAAATTTACTCAATCATCAGTTGGTAAAAAATATAATAAACCCTCTAACATTAGTGATGTCCCCATTTGTTTATCACAACGTGCAACATATATGGGGAATTCCATCTCACTTCAATCAAAATCAGAATTTGATAACAACTCAAAATCTCCAATTCTTCAGTCCAATGGAACTAACTCAGGAAAACCCCTTGTTTTTCCCCTGGATTCCTCAAAATCCTTATATGATAGTTCATCCTCAAAATGTAACTGCATAGGAATCTACATTATTTCATCAAAACCTAGGGCTGGAAGAGGAACCTCACATCCCCTCGTTAACTAAAATAGCATACCTTAGCGAAGTAGACCTTACGCTATTCCCAGAGTCGGAGGACAAGAAGTACATTTTCAGATGTCCACAAACATTAAAGAAATGCTTCATACATTTTCGACCACCAATCAACAGATGGTCTGCGAAACTAGCAGCAGTAGTGGCACCAACTATCAAGACAGTGCTCAATGCGGGTCAGGAACATGAGACACTGAACATGTACCCATTCATAATGAATTGAATATCCCTCTTTGATTATCTGGAATATTAGGGGTCCTAATAGCATGGCTTATAGAAGGAACATGAAAGGTATTCATAATATGCATACCCCATGCATGTTGTCTTAACTCGAAAAAAATTGGAAAATCATAAAATCTTAAGAATGATTCTAACTTTACTGGTATGTTTGAATCTCCTGCAACTAGACGATCTGGAGGTATTGTAATCTTATGGCATGAAGATCAAGTAAATATTATAGGAGTGAGACAGACTTTCCAAGAGCTCCATGTGGTGGTTGAGGTACTTCCTAATAATCATCTCTGGTTAATGTCAATTAGTTATGATAAACCTACTCTTATTCATCGAAATACCCTTTCGAATAATTTGCGATATATAAAAGATAATTATGATGGTCCCTAGTTTGTAGGAGGAGACTTTAATGATATTATCTTTCAAGCTTATAAATGTGGATTAAATCCTATTAATTGGTCTAGAGATAATAATTTCCTTAAGTGTACTAATTACTGTGGTCTTCATGATTTAGGTTTTAAAGGGAGTCGCTATACTTGGTTAAATCATAGATTTGGTAGAAGTATTATTTTGGAAAGATTAGATAGATGTTTTGCAAACTAAATTTTGATCCAGACCGATTCAGTGCTTCAGTTACCCATCTTCCTCGCACTTATTCAGATCACTCTCGACTTATGGTTAAAATTCGTATTTCTTATCGGTAGAACAATATAAACCGTTTCTCCTTGTAAACTATTAGTATGATCATAATGAATTTAAATATATTGTCTCTGAATGCGGGTTTAATAAATATCATAAAACCGCTTGCTGTAATTTTTTCCATGCTATTGTAAATTGTAGTAGAGCCATGTTTGTAGATTTTAAGAAAAAGAAAAATCGTATTCTTGCCAGACTTAAATGCATTCAAAAAAATCCTTTTCTTAGTGATAATTACCTTCTTAATCTCAGCACTCAGCTTACCATCGAATATAAGAACTTTCTTAAGATAGAAGAAGACCATCGGTGTATGCGCTCTCGTATTAACTGGATAAATGATCGTGATGCAAATACTAAATTCTATCACATCTCTGTCATCAATCGTATACGTAGAAATAATATCTCTTTCTTTAAAAATAATAATGAAGATTGGATCTCTAATCATCTTGGTATCATTATTCACACCTTAAAATATTTTCAAAATGTTTAATCTAACTCTCATAGACAGACTTCATTACATAATACTGAATTTAATATTATCTCCTGTCATAATATTAACATGTCATCTCTTGATTACCCTTTTCGAGATCATGAAATTGTTAAAGAAATCTTCTCTATTAAACCCTTCAAATCAGTAGGACCTGACGACCTTCACCCTTATTTTTAGCAAAAACACTAGGATATAGTAGGTAAATCTGTTCTTGAAATCAATCACTTTTTCTTTAAGAATGCGATTATGCCTCCCTATTTAAACACCACTTCTTTTTGTCTTATTCAAAAATTTTAGAATGCAAATCATCTTAAAAACTTTTGACCCATTGGTTTATGCAACACTATTTATAGAATTATTACAAAAACTATTGCTAATCGTTTGAATCAATTTTAGAAATTCTTATTGGACCCTGTAAAAGTAGTTTCCTTAAAGGCAGGAGGACAACCGATAATGCTATTATTATTCATGAAGTTATTCAATATTTTTACAATTCTAAGAGGAAAGGTGGAAGTTTTGTTCTAAAATTGATTGGAAAAAGCCTTTGATAGGTTACAATGGTCTTTCATTTATGAAACCCTCAATTTTTTCAAATTTCTTAGTAACAATAGATCTCTCATTATGATTTGTATTTCTACCAGTACAATCTCTATTCATGTTAATGGATCTAAAACTGAATTTTTTAGTCCATCACGAGGGATTCGACAAGGTGATCCTATGTCCCCATATATTTTCATCCTTTGTATGGAAATGTAGTCTCTTCACATTAGTTATCAAGTTAACTTGGGAGTCTGGAAACCGATAAAAAAATTAATCATATCACACCTCCCCTCTCACATCTCTTTTATGCTGATGACCTTTCTCTTATGGCTAGAGCTCATCCCAAGAATGTTGACACAATTGCTAACCCCCTTAAGTTCTGTGCCCTCTCTAGTCAATCCATAAATAAATCAAAATCAAAAATTATTTTGGCACATTCTTGTTCCGAAGAGTTCATCTCCCTTGCCACCTCTTCTTTAGGAATTCAACAATCCTCCAAAACACTCCAATTTTAATTATATTATTGATAAACTTTGTAATAGATTGCTAATTGGAAGACTAATTTCCTTAATCCACAAGGACGAGTAGTCCTAATTAAATCCACCATAAACACTATCCCTAACTACGCTATGCAAATTTACAAATTACCAGACTCCACCTTTACAATGATAGATAAAATCCAGTGTGATTTCTTGTGGGGGTCGGCCTCAATTAAGAAGAAGCTTTATTATCATAATTGGGATATTGGTAATAAAAAAAATCGGAAGGTGGTCTTGGCATTACTAAAGCGAAGGTGAAAAATAAAGCCATTCTAGCAAGTCTTGCTTGGAGACTTTTGTTAAATCCAAATCATCTTTTAGCTAGTTGTCTAATAAAAAATATGCTGGTAGCTCTACTAGATCGTGTAAATCAACGATCCCAAAAATATAACATGTTGTTGGAAATTGTGTAAAAAAGGTTTTTATTGGAATACGGTAACAAGTAATCACATAAGTATTTGGGATGCTAATTGGATTCCTCCAAATTACACTCTTATATCATTGATTCACAGCCCTCTACATCTTACCGATCTTAATGTGTCCATCAGTGACATTTATACAAATAGATCATGGAATTTTGAAAATTGTTCCTTCGTCTTTCCTAATGATATTCAACATAGAATCCTATGGTTATTTTTACGGAATGTTTGAGGAAGACTGATTTCCTTTCTTGGTCTCTTAATAGTAATGGTATGTTCTATCTTGTTTCTGTTTACAAAATCATCTCCCCCAACTTTCATCTCATACTAATTGTAAATGGTTCTGGGAAATACCAACTCTTAGAAAAATCATATTCTTTCTCTGGCTTTGCTCTCATAATCGTCTCTCCTCAAATCCATTTTTGCATAGACTTAACATTATTTCTTCGTCAATATGCAGCATTTGTAATCAAGAAGAAAAAAACATTTACCATATTTTCCTCAAATGCCAGTTTTTCTCACTTTTTGGTCGGAATTTTGCATTATTATCCCATATTTTTAGTGAGTTTTGGCTGGAAGAATTCAAATCATTAAATCATATATAAGAAAATCACCTTTTGTCCTGGGATTTCTTTTATCCATTTGCGCTTTGGCATATTTTGCTTAACAGGAACCATAACATTTTTAATAATAATATTAGAGTCATCAACATTCATCACCTTATTAGCCAGTATTCTTGAATTTAAATATACTACACACACTATAGGCTACGAAAATAAGCATTGTAATGTTATGTAAGATGGTTTCCTCCTTTAATGGGAGCAATCAAACTTCGTGTAGATGGCTCCTATAATAAGGATAATCAACTTAATGGTATTGGGGGTGTGTTCTGTGATTATCTGGGAAACTAGATTGCATGCTTCTATAAAAAAAAATGTAAAGGCATCAATAATACCCATATGGAACTCCAAGCTTTCCTTCAAGGTATTGAGGTGGCCAGAATTAATAACCTGAATATTACTGAAGTTGAAACAGATGCGACAGAGGTGATCATACAACTAAACCATCCTTCCCCACTTTTTTTATATTGTTAATGATTGAAGTTTTGCACCGACAAAACTGTGGAATCCCCATATGCGGCATAATTTTTTTGAAGGAAATATAGTGGCTCATACTTTAGCAACAGAAGGATATCGAAGAGCCACAACAAATGATATATAATTTTTGATGGAACCTCCACCATGGTCTGAAGACTCTCTAGGAAATGATTATCTTGGAGGATACGTTACTAGGAAAATAAATATACTATTATGTAATTATCTTACTAAGTTTGGTAATCTTAGTATTTTAAACTCTAGGATAACACTGAATGAGGATGATCAATACTTTATCCTTTATAGATCTGTATCCCTGCTATCTTCTAATATGTTCAATGTTGCTGTAATCAATGGGGAGATCAGCCCCTATGAAACTTGATCTTTAAGAGATAAATAAAAGTCTTTTTATAAAAAAAATCATTTCTAATAAGATAAGTTCTTAGTATTTTGTACCATGCTTTTGGAGCCTGCTTAAGACCAGAAATATCTTTTGATAATTTAAAACATAGTAAAGACAAGAGGGATTTTCAAAACCAGGCGGTTGTTTGACAAACAAATCTTCTTGAATGAAGTCATTTATGAAATATCTTTTAACTTCCGTTTCAAAAAATATAAACGATTGAAAGATGCAAAAGCGTGAAGAAATTGAAGGGATTCTAACCATGCAACAGGGGCGAAGGTTTCATAAGAGTCGATTTCTTCATGGTGAGAGTATTGAGCAGCTAACAAGGCTTCATTTTTGATAACCTTACCGTTTAATCCAGTTTGTTTTAAATTGCCATTTAGTTAGTATCACAAAGTAGCTCTTTGGTCTTTCAATAAGGGTCAACACCTGATTCTTTTCTAATTGATAAAACTTTTATTTCATTGCATGTATTCACAACTTATCTTCCAGTACATCATTTATTCGTTTTGGTGCCATTTGTGATATAAGGTCAAGTGAGCATGTTTCCTCAGTGATGAGCTTGTATGGATTTTATCATCTAGTTCACCAAGAATAAATTTTTCAGGATAGCTGGAATCATGTCTCTTTTCTCTTGGAATGTTGATTTTGTCTGCTGGTGTAGTCGACTCGGCTATATCAGTAGCTAGCTCATCAGATAGATTTTCAATTAATATTTTTGGAGCATATTTTGCTGGTGTTGATGAATTGATTTCGTCTTCACTTACTTCACGTTCCTGCACTCTTGGATAAATATCATCAAATACCACATGAACAAATTCTTCATCAATTATAGTTCATTTATTAAACACTCGAAAATCTCTTCTAATTGGTGCATAACCTAGAAAAATACCTTCGTCACTTCTTGGATCAAACTTTCAAAGATTGTTCTTACCGTTATTGTGAATAAATCATTTGCATCCGAAGGGATGAAAGACATCGATGTTAGGTTTTTTTTACTTTCAAAGTTAATTTGGAGTCTTCTTTAGTATAAGGTTTGATAAGACACCTATTAAGAATGTGACAAGCTCTGCTTACTGCTTTTGCCCAGAAATGGTCACGAAGATTTCGGTCAAGTAACATTGTTCTTGATATATCTTGCAATGATCAATTTTTCCTTTCCACCATTCTATTTTGCTGAGAATATCTTGATGAAGACAAATTTTGAGAGAAACCGTTTTAAGCACGTAACTCTTCAAAAGCTTTATTTTCAAATTCACCATGATCACTCTGAATTGTTGTAATTCTATACCCTGCCTCTCTTTGAACTTTTCTAAAGAAAACATTAAAATTAGTAAAAGTTTTGATTTTATGAGATGGAAAGATTATCCGTGTGAACCTTGAATAATCTTCAACAATTACAAATGCATATTGTTTACCTCCAATGCTAGTAGTTCGAGTAGGACTAAATAGATCCATGTGAAGGAGCTAGACAAAGTACATATAATGTCTTTTGCTTTAAATGATGAAAGATTTTCTCACCCAATTGGCATTCATCACAAATGTGATTTTTTTAAATTTCAATTTTTGAAAACTGATTACCAGATCAAGTCTTCATAATTTCTCAAGTGCATGCATGCTTTCGGTGCAATAGCAATGGATCACTTCTTACTGTAGTAAGACATGTGAGAGATGTAAAATAAATATTATTTATAATGTAGATATTGTTTAATCGATCTTCAATAAATGTGAGCTTTTTCATAGGATGTTTGATGATGCAACTAACTGTATTGAATGTGACTTGAAATCCAAATCGCATTGTTAACTGAAGCTGAGAGGATTATTTTTAAGGCTTTTTGACCAAATATATTTCGACTAGAACACATGATTAACTGAGTCTAATAGTTTCGACTCCAGTTACTTCACCGTTAGCATTATCACCGAATCTAACACATCCTCTATTAATCCTTTTTATAATTCTGATAATATTATTTCTTTACGCACATATGTCTAGAGCATCCACTATGAAGTATCCATATTCCTTTTTATGTAGGTTTTCTCGAATTTCTCCTCAAAAATAATAAAATTAGTTTATTTTAGGTACCCAATATTTTATGGGTCCTTGAAAATCAATAACTTTTGGTCTCTAGATTCATATTTTAGAAGAATATTTTTTGCAATTAACAGATTTATGAACAATACTTCCAAGAGCGAAAGAAACAATATTTTTCGATGAATAAGGAGAATAGTGATTTGAAATATATCAATTTGATCTGTTAGCATTATTACTTGGAGAATTTCTCCTGTAATGCATAGTCCCATTTGAACGAACAAAATTGTAGCTTGGAGATTTTTTGATGCAGTTAATCTGCTTCATTACTTCCTCCAGTTTTTTTGTACAGAATTCAACTTCAAACATACTTGCTTCAACGTGTTTTTGAAAATCTTTCTTTTTTTGAGAAAGTTTATTATATTGGTCAATAACTTTATATAATTCATCAGTGACCAAATATAGAGAGTTTTAAGTCATTAAAATTAGAAAAATTATAAGGTCTTACCTCACTTGATCCACCTAGATCCATGAATGAGAAGTTTTGAAGTGTGTTGACATGTTTGATGTCTTGAAAAAGTGTGTATGTGACTCACTATAAGTGAATCTTAGTGAGGGTGTATGGGTGGTCTCGGTTTGTGTGACTTAAGTTAATCTTATGATAGATTTGAGTGGAATAGTTACATGCTAAAGGGTGTCTAATGTGAAAGTCTATTTCACTATACATTGAATTGACTTTACTGTAGCAGCGAATCGACTCACTGTTAAGTGATCCTAAAAATGCATTAATTTTTTAAATGCTATCTTATGTGTTTTTATGTAAATAAATGTTGTTCTTATGATTATAATATGATTTCTAAAATAAAAGATGCATATTTCTAATAAAAGTCCATTTTCATGATTTTTATGCATAATGCCATACTTTGTACATGTGGTTGTACTAATTCCATGGTTTTATCTATATATATAGTTCTTGGTAGGTGAGGAGCTTTTGGGAATGAAGACATGGACCATAGCATCGTTCAAGAGAAGTTGAGGTATGTCCTCATTTTACTCAAGGGCATTATTTGGTTTTATATTTCCATTCAAGGTATTGTAATAAACTAAGTATTTCTATATATATAGTTCTTGAGACTTGTATTTACTATTGTTTTATATGAAAGAGTTTTTAAAGGCTGTGCTATGTTTGGTGAAATTTTTTAATTCCGCACTACTTTTCACTATATTTATGCAATGAATGATATGTAAGGGCTTGTACAAGTCCTCCGAGAGGTCAAGTATGCTTGTTGGAATCAGAGATTCCCCCTAGATTATAGGGTATTGTTTCGAGATGTGAGAATGTCTTTTTAGTAAACTTCATGAACATATGCATCTATAAATACAATATAGTTCACATACATTATATTGACATGAATAGTATTCATAATAGCACATAAAACCATTGATCATACTTTGAGGAATATTAATACATACAATACAATACTTCTCTTCTTATCTTATTTATTTCCTTAAGTAACCCTCAAGTGTACTTAGTACAATGTATCACCTTGAGTTCACCTTATAGTAGTCTATCATTGATATGATTCATAAACACAACCATATGCATCAGAAGTCCTAAGCACATCAGAAACATAATCTTCACATAAGCACCACCATCTAAAAAAACACCTAAGTCATATTAGTGCTATATGTTGGTAGCATCCCATAATACTACTTCCATAAAGGGTACCTAAGAAGTCACCTTAGACTATGGATAATATACTTAACAAGTCATAAAACTTTCATTTATAACTAGACATAAGACACATACTTCATAGTATCACATAAGGACTTCTTTCCTTTACTACAACTTAGTATTAACTCATTTAATTCGTACCAACAATAAACAACCCTCATAATAGCTTCACATGATTACTTGTGTTGTGTACACATGGAGTCCCATACCCCCACATATACTAAGTAAACCCATTTAGAAGCCATATGTTCAATTTACAAACATAAGCATGATTTATATATACAAAGTCACTTAACATGCATTCATACAATTCATACATACATAACGTAAGTCTTACTTTCATACAAATACTAATCTTGCCCTTTCTTGGAGTTGACTAGTACAATGCATGGGTAACATCCATAGTCCTACCTATATAAAGTAATCTCCTCAAGGAATTGTTATTAGAGTCGATATTCATTTCTTGCTTTGGGAGACAAAGCCATAACTGACATAGACCATGTGATCTACGTGGAATCTGATGTTCTCCTCCCACACCAAAAAGAAAGGGTTAACACTTGCCTAAGGTGTAACCAATGGTACATAGCTGTCACATCTTGAGAGTACACCCTCCAAGGCATGACTATTGGAGTGCAACATGGCTTACTTGACCTCTCGGAGGTCTTGTACTAGACCTTTGACATCATTCATCGTATACATGTATGGAAAGTAGTGCGGAATTAAAAATTTTCACACAAATTTCTTAAAACATCTTTCATATTAAAAATCATAGAAAACAGTAAGACTCAACATATGCCAATATTAGACTCAAGCATACATGGGACACGACTCATACAATACAAATATAGAAATACTCAGTATATTACAATATTTTGAATTAAAAGAAATCTAAAGATAGTTATTTCCTCGAGTAAATTGAGGACATACTTCAACTTGCTTAAAATAATCCTAGTTTCCAAGCTTTGCTTCAAGAAGCTTTTCACCTTACATCTACACATTTATATATAACAAAACATGTGGAATTAGTACAAACACTTGTACTAAGTATGTCATAATGCATAAAATCATGTGAAATGCATATTATGAGAAACTTGTTCTTTTTTATTAAAACATCATATTAAAATTATAAGAACCCAATTAAAGCAAAAACTGTCACGACCCAAATCCGGGCCGCGACTGGCACCCACACTTACCCTCCTATGTGAGCGAACCAACCAATCTAAACCTTAACATTTCAAGGTAATATCAACATAAAGTAATGCGGAAGACTTAAACTCATTAATAAAATCAATAACTATTATTATCCCCAAAATCTGGAATTCATCATCACAAGAACATCTATCATCAAATTACTAAACTAAGAGTATTCTAATAAGCTAAAAATACATAAGAAGCTAGTCCATGCCGGAAGTTCAAGGCATCAAGACTTGAAGAAGAAGATCCAGTCCAAGCTAGACGCATTAGCTCACCCTGAATTTTCGATGTAGTAAGACTGGCTTGAGTTACTGTTGAGTCGAAGATGACGACACGTTTGCTGCACTCCACAAATAAACAAGAAGAAAACAATAAAAGTAGGGGTCAGTACAAAACACGAGTACTGAGTAGATATCATCGGCCAACTCAAAATAGAAAACAGTATGTATTAAGCAATATCATAAAATCAACTAATATCCTTAGCATGCAGCATTTACAGTTACCATAACCCTTGGTTACAACACCAAGCACATCAATGAGGACTCACACCTCCTCATCATACTCATTTGGGAATTTAGTTCATTAGATTGGATATATTAACATATTTCAAGATTCATTATCTTTATTCCCCTCGTGTGAGTACGTGACACTCCGCTCCTCAATATACTATCCTGGTGTCGGAACGTGACACTCCGATCCTCATTCTATCCTGGTACCGGAACGTGGCACCCGATCCATATTCTATCCTTGTGTTGGAACGTGACACTCCGATCCTCATATACTATCCTGGTACCGGAACGTGGCACCCGATCCATATTCTATCCTGGTGTCGAAACGTGACACTCGATCCATATTCTATCCTGGTACCAGAACGTGGCACCCGATCCATATTCTATCCTGGTGTCGGAACGTGACACTCCGATCCTCATATACTATCCTGGTACCAGAACGTGGCACCTGATCCATATTCTATCCTGGTACCGGAACGTGGCACCCGATCCCCTAATCTCACTACTTTCATTCATCAAGCCTTCTTTTATACCAAGGCATCATCATTAACAAAGTAGATTAGGGTTTCTTTTCAAGATTTAGGATTCAATAGCTTCATCATGCTTATTTATTCATAATTACATAATCACATCATTCATGCAAGCATACAATTAAGCATATAGAAGGGTTTACAATACTACTAACACATATCATTCACTATTAAGAGTTTACTACGAATAGCATGAAAATAACCATAACCTACCTCCACCGAAGAATTGAATCAAGCAAGAATTTTCCCAAAGCTTTGTGTTTTCCTCTTCTTCTCGATCGTTTCTCTCTCTCCCTTCTTGTTCTTTCTATTTCTTATTCAAACCCTCTTTCTTTTACCCTAATTAGTATATAATTAAGAATAAAAGATGGCAATAATACCCCACTAATTATCTTAGGGTTAACTCTTTTAACCCCCAAGAATTTGAGTTATTAATATAAACCCACAAACTTTATAATTAAGGCAAGAATAGTCAAAAACGTCCCTTAAAACTTAACCAGAAATCCGACCAGACTGGGATTTCGCAGTCTGTGACGGCCCGTCGCGCCTGTGACGGCCCGTCGCGCCTGCGACGGTCCGTCCTGCTGCCCGTCACAGAGTTCAGAGACTTGATTTTGGGTGAATGGCCTGTGACGGTCCGTCCTGCCACTCCGTTACAAAGTTCAGAGAGTCAATTTTCAGTACCCAATTTCAGATTTTCTAAGTGTTTTGAAACGAGACCCTGCGACAGTCCGTCATGCCCATGACGGATCGTCATTTGGTCGGTCGCCTCAGCCTGTTTTTCCAGAATTGAAGTTTGTTGCTCAAAATGACTAAACAGGTCGTTACAATAGATAAAAATTTACTCATCGTTCGTCCCCGAACGATCAAAAGAGGGAAAACAAGGGCGAGAAGGAGTACCTGAATCTTTAAACAGATGTGGGTATCTTTCTTGCATATCCGCCTCCTTCTCCCAAGTGGCTTCTTCAACCGGTCGATTCTTCCATTGCACCTTGATGGATGCAATCTCTCTTGACCTCAACTTGCGAACTTCTCTATCTAAGATAGCAACAGACTCCTCCTCATAAGACAAGTTCTCATCAAGGAATACTGAATCCCAACGGATAATGTAATTTCCATCCCCATGATATTTTTTCAACATAGACACATGGAATACCAGATGCACTCCGGACAACCCTGGAGGCAAGGCTAACTCATAAGCCACCTCTCCTACTCGCTTAAGTACTTCAAATGGTCCAATGTACCTTGGACTTAGCTTACCCCTTTTACCAAACTGCATCACCCCTTTTATTGGTGAAACTTTATACAAGACTTGTTCACCCTCCATGAACTCTAAGGCTCTAACCTTTCGATCTGCATATTCTTTTTGTCTACTTTGCGGCGCTAGAAGCTTTTCTTGAATAGACTTCACTTTCTCTATCGAATCCCTCAAAAGGTCAGTACCCCAAGGCCTAACCTCAAATGCATCAAACCAACCAATGGGAGACCTACATCTCCTACCATACAATGCTTCAAATGGAGCCATATCAATGCTTGAGTGATAGCTATTGTTGTATGAAAACTCCGCTAAGGGTAGGAAGCTATCCCAATGACCACCAAACTCTATCACACATGCACGAAGCATATCTTCCAACACTTGAATCGTTCTCTCAGACTGACCATCGGTCTGAGGATGGAACGCAGCACTAAGGTCTAATCTAGTACCCAATTCCGCATGCAATGTTTTCCAAAACATAGAAGTAAACTGCGTACCTCTATCTGATATGATGGATAGTGGAACCCCATGCAATCGAACGATTTTTGAGATATAGATCTTGGCTAATTTCTCGGCATTGTAAGTCACCTTAACTGGAATAAAATGAGCAAATTTAGTTAACCTATCAACAATCACCCAAATGGAGTCATACTTACCCATTGTCCTTGGAAGACCAACCACAAAGTCCATTGCAATTCTCTCCCATTTCCATTCAGGAATGGGCATTCTCTGAAGTGTTCCTCCGGGCCTCTGGTGTTCATACTTTACTTGTTGACAGTTTGGACATTTGGCAATAAAATCCACAATGTCACGCTTCATTCTACTCCACCAAAAGTGTTGGTTTAGGTCACGGTTCATCTTGGTTGCACCCGGATGTATCGAATACCTTGAACTATGAGCCTCTGTCAGAATAGTGTTGATCAAATCATCGACGCAGGGTACACATACCCTTCCCTTGATCCTCAAAACACCTCCTCATCGATTTGTGCTTCCTTAGCCTCTCCTCGCAATACCTTATCTTGAATTCTGTGCAGTTTCTCATCATCAGATTGTCTTCCCTTAATCTTGTCAAGGAAGAAAGATCTTGCCTCCACAGAAGCCAACAATCCTCCCCTCTCATTTACTTCTAATCTCATCAAGTCATTAGCTAGAGCTTGAACCTCTCTAGCCAATGGGCGTCTAGAATCTTGCAAGTGAGCTAGACTTCCCATGCTTCCCGCCTTCCTACTTAAAGCATCCACTACAACATTCGCCTTCCCCGGATGATATAAGATAGTGATATCGTAGTCCTTTAGTAACTCCATCCATCTCCTCTGTCTTAAGTTCAAATCTTTCTGAGTAAAGACATACTGAAGGCTACGATGATCCGTATAGATCTCACACTTAACCCCATATAAATAGTGTCTCCATTGTTTTAATGCAAACACTACCGCGGCCAATTCCAAAACATGAGTGGGATAGTTACGTTCATGCACTTTTAATTGTCTTGAAGAATAAGCAATCACACTCTTCTCTTGCATTAGTACCATACCCAAACCAGAATAGGATGCATCACAATAAACAATGAAGTTCTTACCCTCTATTGGCAAGTTAAGGATAGGTGCGGTAGTCAACAAAGTCTTGAGCTTCTGAAAGCTTTCCTCACATTCGTCCGACCATACAAATTGAACATTCTGCTTAGTCAAATTCGTCAATTGGGAAGCAATAGAAGAGAATCCCTTGACGAATCGGCGGTAGTAGCTCGCTAACCCAACAAAGCTCCTTATTTCTGACACATTAGTAGGTCTTACCCAATTCTTCACTGTCTCAATCTTAGAAGGATCCACCATCACTCCATCCTTATAAACCACGTGTCCCAAGAAGGACACTGCATCTAGCCAAAACTCACACTTAGAGAACTTGGCATAAAGCTTTTTCTCCCTCAACATTTCCAATATCATTCTCAAATGCTCTTCATGTTCCTTCTTGCTCTTTGAGTATACCAATATATCATCAGTAAATACGATCACGAAGAGGTCCAAATATGGCTTAAAAAGCCCGTTCATCAAGCACCCGATCCATATTCTATCCTGGTGTCAGAACGTGACACTCCGATCCTCATATACTATCATGGTACCGGAACGTGGCACCCGATCCATATTCTATCCTAGCGTCGGAACGTGACACCCGATCCATATTCTATTCTGGTACCGAAACGTGGCACCCGATCCATATTCTATCCTGGTGTCGGAACGTGACACTCCGATCCTCATATACTATCCTGGTACCGGAACGTGGCACCCGATACATATTCTATCCTGGTACCGGAACGTGGCACCCGATCCCCTAATCTCACTACTTTCATTCATCAAGCCTTCTTTTATACCAAGGCATCATCATTAACAAAGTAGATTAGGGTTTCTTTTCAAGATTTGGGATTCAATAGCTTCATCATGCTTATTTATTCATAATTACATAATCACATCATTCATGCAAGCATACAATTTAGCATATAGAAGGGTTTACAATACTATTAACACATATCATTCACTATTAAGAGTTTACTACGAATAGCATGAAAATAACGATAACCTACCTCCACCAAAGAATTGAATCAAGTAAGAATTTTCCCAAAGCTTGGTGTTTTCCTCTTCTTCTCGATCGTTTCTCTCTCTCACTTCTTGTTCTTTCTATTTCATATTCAAACCCTCTTTCTTTTACCCTAATTAGTATATAATTAAGAATAAAAGATGGCAATAATACCCCACTAATTAACTTAGGGTTACCTCTTTCAACCCCCAAGAATTTGAGTTATTAATATAAACCCACGAACTTTATAATTAAGGCAAGAATAGTCAAAAACGTCCCTTAAAACTTAACCAGAAATCCGACCAGACTGGGATTTCGCAGTCTGTGACGGCCCGTCGCGCCTGGGACAGTCCGTCCTGCTGCCCGTCACACAGTTCAGAGACTTGATTTTGGGTGAATGACCTGTGACGGTCCGTCCTGCAACTCCGTTACAAAGTTCAGAGAGTCGATTTTCAGTACCCAATTTCAGATTTTCTAAGTGTTTTGAAACGAGACCATGCGACGGTCCGTCGTGCCCATGACGGATCGTCATTTGGTCCGTCGCCTCAGCCTGTTTTTCCAGAATTGATGTTTGTTGCTCAAAACGACTAAATAGGTCGTTACAAAAACATTGCCATTACAACACATTTCAAATTATGTACAATTCATAAGAACATTATAGTAACTTTATAGTTAATGAACAATGACTTCACTGTATCTTTACCTATAATACACGCATCACAAGATAGCATCCATAACACCTAAAAAACACACAAACATGAGATCCTCCTACCAAAGGTGATTCTAAGACTCATATAAGTGAGTTATGAAGTGACCACCCAAACAATCCCTTCACAAACACCTACGAGATTCTTTAGACTACCTAAGATAAGATCATTCTCACTTCAGATAATGATCCTACATGGCATCGACCAGCCTACTGGGTATCGATTGTATTCGTAGGTAGGACCGCCTTAGGTAATTTTGGTAACCAAGATGGGTCCTTCCTCAAGGACCCGTTGTTGGTCCTTGGGGACTTTTGCTGAGACGTTTCCAACTAAAATATGATAATAATATGAGTTTAAGACCTCTCACGTCAATTTCATCCAAAATAAATACATAAAAGTCAATGAAACACACAAAGGCACACAAGGTGCTTTCAAGGCAAACCTTTCGAACGTCATGGACACTCTAGGACGTTTGACCTCCAAAATTTATGAAACCTTAATCACTTCCTCCTAACCTCATTATAAATAATTTAAGGATTTACAAACATCATGACACAAGAGTTAGTATCTATTTATACCTAAGTCATTTTAGAGGTATTAAAATCTCCCCCACTTGGACAACATTCATCCTCGAATGAAACTTGATTCTTTTTAAAACTCTTTCAAGCGTTAAGAAACTAAATACTAATAGCACATAACCTTACCACATTATATACACCACACAATTAGGAGGAACACAAATGTCAAATATTTTAAGAGACTCAAAACACAACAACAGGATAGAAACTAATCTACAACTCATCATGCAATAAGGCTCTCATACTTCACTTAAAATAGGAGGAACACCTTCTTATTTCATTATCATGTTCAGATACATAAATTATATAAACACTACAATAATTTTCAATAAAAGAAAAGTTTAGTGAAAATGTCAAAAATCACACAGTGAACTGCCCACATTTCAGTGAAAGATGCTAAATTTTTTAAAAATGCAACTCTTAATAGATTGATGATAAAATCATGACAATATGATATAAAAAACCGTATAAACTCAATTTAGAACATAATCATAACTTCATAAAAGCACAATGCAAGGAATCAATGAAACTTCATTCCAACAAAACTCCCAAACAAAATGCAACAATATAACATGCCACTATGACTTTGTAACTCTCAAGGTTGAATTTGATATAATAGTTGAGATAGTGAATCAAAACTCTACTACTAAATATACTCCCCCACTTAGTAGGAACTCATAACAACTAAAGAAAGAAACTATAACTTAGTAACGTCATCTTCGTCATCTGGCTTTGATCCTATTGTTCGGACTGCATAGAACCAATTCTTCCTTGGAACATCACTACCTAGAAAACTTGGACAAACTTTCTTACCTACCTTTCCTCTAGACGCAATAGTAGGACAATCCATCTATAACACTTCTAAAATCTAAGACATGTTCTAGAGCCTAACATAAAAATTCTATGGTCTAGACACAGTTTTATGGTTTTAATGAATAAAACTCATTTAGAAGTTTAGAAACCAAAAAATCCAAGAACGTCCATGAACTTGTTCAAGGAGGTTCTAGCGTGCCTTAGCCTATTTGACTAGCTTTTGAAAGTCGAAAAATAATGAAAATTGGTGGAAGGGTGTCTAACTTGTATTTAAGTTTATTCATAGCAGAAACATCCGGGTATGAATCCCCAACGACCAACCAAGGTCCCTTGAGGAGGACCTTTTTGAAGAGTGGGCAAAAGCTATCAAATGACAGTGTCACAGATGGGACGTTGGTGAATCGACTGGGAGTCGATGCCACTTGTCGATAGACACTTAAACAAAATCATGGAAGTGTTATTTTTCATAGTCTCTGAGCTTTGCGATGAATGTGTAGCATTGAAGGAGGGACTGGCCATCGACTGACCAATGATCCGTTGATCGTGGTCTTGTCTTTGAGACCTGTGTGTTGCTGCACGTTTTGACTTGTTTCATTTAATTCTTTTACTTATTTAGGAAGTTAATTAGTGGTTAGGGAATTTCTTATTAAGTGAGTTAAACCCCTATATAAATTCTTGACGTAATAAAACTAATGAAAATATTCATAACTCACAAACCGAAACTCTCTTTCTTCTCTCTTCTTTGTCTCTCTAGTGAAAAACACCATTGAAGACCAAGCTAGGGGAGGGTTTAAGGGATGAAAAGAGTCAAGTTTCACCATCAATATTCATAAATTAGTAAGGTATGCGATCTAATTAACCTTTGAGACCTCTTTCCTCAAAGGGTTTCATCAAATTTATTTTAAAAGTTGAGTTTTCAAGTGGGTTTTCATCCTATACGAAATTGTTGTTGTGAATTGATTGGTTTATGAATTATTTTGAATATTATGAATATATTAACATTTCTTCTAACCTAATTATGATATATTTTGATGGTTTGGTCTAGTTTTTAGAAGATGACCTTTACCTCTTAACCCTAGGTTATCACCTTGATATGAATTAGGTTATATTGGTTCAATTGACTTGGTTATTTGTTGAATTACTACTAGATGATGTTGTTATACTAATAATGAAAGAATTAGGGTGAATTTACCTCATTGCCCTTTCCATGATCCTTCATACTTCCATTATTCTATAACACATAACCAACACATAATAAAGGTAAATTCATGGAGTAACACATAGTTAATATCAATCTAAACAATTAATATACTCATCATCCTTCTTAATTACCATGGAATTTAAAGGTTTCATGAGTTTGGGGGAAGATCATGAGTTTAAGGGGAATCTCAAGTAATTATAAACATTTAGCCAATATTACATAATAAATCAACAATGAAAGATCGTAATTCATCACAATTGAACAATTATTTTGTTTTCAAAAGAGAATCGATGTCTAGATTGAAACCCTAGTCTTAGTGTAGTTTGAAACCATATTTGAAGGAGCCTCTTGGGGGAAAAATCCCGAGAGTGGAAGAAACCGTACCTTAGTGATTATCTTGTCACGAATTTGGAGTGAAATCCTTGGTGAATTCGTTCTCAACTTGGAGACCTACTGTAACTTCAATGGAGGTTTTGATTTTGGGAAGAGAGAGGTTTGAGAGATGTGGGTTTTAGGAATTGTGGATGTTGGGTGAGTTTAATGAGGGTTATGCTTAATATACTTAATTAACTAACATAATTAACCTTTCCTTAAATATTAGTTAACTACCTACGAAACAATAATTTTATTGAGTCACTTAAAAATGGACATCTCAAAACAAGAACTGACCTATGAGACACCGAGCTATGGTTCGTAGGTGAATTGACGACCCCTTACACCCACCGTCCTGTAGGTCTGTCAATTGGGTCAGCAACCTAGTTTTTGGACATTACTTTAAAATGTCCAAGTTTAGACAATGATGTCATAGACCGAGCGTCAATGCGTTGAATGGCTCATCGATTGTCTACTGCCAAAAACAGCTTTTCGCCATTTTTGGAAGGGTCCTCCTCAAGGACCCTTTTAGGTGGTTTTTGGAGAGTCGTACAAATATTTTTATACCCAAAACATATTCTAATACATGTTTAACACCTTCCTACAAAACTTTATGAAATTCCAACTCATAAAACCTCATGAATAATACCAAGGTACACTAGCACCTGTTTCACTATTTCCCAAACACCATGTACGTTCCTTGACGTTTTGTCTCTAATACTTCCTAAATGTCTCATATGCGTTGTTTTTGGCCATTAAGCAGTGTTCTAACTCTTTGCTCTACATGTGGGGATCTAGATTATATCATGGTTGGTGTTACAATATGCCCCCTTGGGAACATTCGTCCCGAATGATAGCATAAACCTTAATGAGACTAGCAGCCCATCAACAAAAAAATATCATGATGAGGCATAACTCATAGGAGGAATTTCAACTCTTTTCATCATGTAAAATAACATCAACATATAGGACCTTTATCCACATTTCATAAGACATAAAAGCTTACCATTTACTTCACACAAGGAGGAACTACCTCTTCCATATTAACATAAGCTCAATATGAACACCGTCAAAGATTTGACATGCAATTTTTTTTTATCAAAATAACACTAAACATGTTCAACACAACTCTCGTGAAAGAAATATAGCTATACGAATTTATGAAAACTCAATTAAGGCATGAATTTATACAAAACATGTACATATTAGAAAACATGATAAGTTCAACAATATTCATAGAACTCATTTAAGAGAAAACTACTAACCTTAACTTTGTATATGAGTTGGAGGAAAAGAACATGAGGAAACCGGGACTCATGTCGGGCTCGACCTCCCATGTTTCACCCTCATCAGGGTGGTTAATCCAAAGAACTTTTACGAGGTCAACCTTCTTATTTCTTGGTTTCTTGACTTGAGATCAAAGATCTCAACCAACACCTCTTAATGACAAATATACTCTTTTACCCCTATACATTTTAGTGGGTGAATTGACACCGCATCACGTATACACTTCTTGAGAATAGACACATATAACATCAAATGAACCAAGGCAAGTTAAATTGATAACTCTAACTCATATAGAACTTCCCCTACCCTTTTCAAAATATCATACTGCCCCACATAGTGGGGACTAAGTTTCCCCTTCTTTCCAAACCACATCACCCCTTTCATAGGTGAAATTTGCAAAATGACCCAATCTTAAACTTCGAGTTCAAGGTCCCTCTTTCTATTGTCACATAATATTTTTGCTGACAATAAGCTGTTTTCAACTTCTCCCTTATGTGTCGAACCTGCTCCATGGCATACAATATCTATGGGCAAAGAAGAGCAAACTCATCCACCTAAAACCATCCAATCAGGGACTCGCACCTACAACCATGAAGTTCTTCAAAAGGTGCCATACTGATTCTTGCATGGTAGCTATTGTTGTAGCTGAACTCTATTAATGGTAGGTTATCATCCCAATTACCAGTGAAAGCAATCACACAATCACTCAACATTTCTTCTAGAAATTGAATGGAGCGCTCTAGTTGTGCATCTTTTAGGTGGTGGAAAACGGTGTCAAGCTTTACTTAAGTACCAAGTTAACTTGTGAAAGCACTCTTAAAAATTGAAGTGAATTGAGGTCCTCTATCCAAAATGATTAAATGACGGGACCCATTAAATTTCACGATCTCTTTAACATAAAATTCAGCATAATCCACCGAGTAAGAAACTTTTACGGGAAGGAATTGGTCTGACTTTGTCAATCAATTCATTATGACCCTAATGTAGTCATGTTGTCAACATCAATGAGGCAAACCAACAACAAAGTCCATATTGACATCTTTCAACTTTTATATGGGGATGTCAATATCTTGGGTTAGAACTCCTGGTCCTTGATGCTGAACTTTTACATGTTGGAAATTGTAGGAATAAAATTATGTTTCCCTCATTTCATTCTATTCTCCAATAAATCTTACGTAAATCATGATACATTTTGGTGGCCCCAATATGAATCAAATATCGGCAGCAATTAGCCTCTTCCATTATTCTCTTCCTCAATCCAACCACATCACGTACACATTACCTTCTTTGGTACCTTCGTACGCCATCCTCCCTTTAGAAGAAAGACTCATTATTCTTTCTAAGGACCGACTCCTTCAATTCCATTAATAGAGGATCAATATGTTGCTTAGACTTCACATCCGTTACAAAAGATGACTCGGAGTTTATACTCAACAAATTGAGGAGTCCAAAATTAGAAAGATAAGGCAAGAGGGTAAGAGGCCTTGGTCGGATGATTCTAGTCATCTTAAACCTAATAACATGTGTTCTCCTCAAGATTCTTCCATGGGGAACAAGGATAGGGCTCAAAAAAATTCCAAGGAGGTGGCCATACTTTTGAGAGGACTAGGTGTGCTTCTTGTGGAACGCAACATCTGGGTAAGAGTCTTGCTGGAATGGATGATTGTTTTGGGTGTGGTAGCAAAGGCCATAAAATAAGGGACATCTCTAGCATAAAGGAAAAGGGGATAGAGGTTAATCAGATCCTTTATGTTGTCTAGATCCCGATTCTCCAAAAAAGATTCATCCCTATGGAAAAGGAGCTAGAAAAGAGAACTAGTCCGAATTTTAAAATCCTGGAAGTCATAGATCTTTATGGTTGTTGTGTTTATGATATGATATGATTTTATATGTTTTATATTTTATATGAGCATGTTTTATTTATGAATTGATTAAAGGATGAATTTTATGAGATTCTAGCATCCTTCGGTATGTTAAGAATAATGCTCACTATAAAGATTTTGATTTTTGAAAAAATTGCATTTTCATGAATTTTTGATTAAATCTATTTCAAAGTAATGTATATGAGAATTTTTAATGTTGGATAACGTAGTTCATCCATAAATATAGAATGAGGGTGAATTTTAATTTGTGAATGTTGTTGCAAAGTTGCCTTTGTTGCAAAGTGTCTGAAAATGTGAAATTATGCTCCTTGTTAGTTGGTGGCTTGACTATGAATGTTTGATCATTATTTTAATGTGTTTTTTGCTTATAATTGAGTACTTGATGTTCTTAAAGGTTTTTAGTGTCATTTCAAGGATGAATGTTGTTCTAAGTAGGGGAGAATGTAACACCGTAAATACAAACTAAGGTAAACTAGAGCTTCATGAATGTTTCAAGAGTTACATTTATGTTAAAATGAATTATAATGGGCTTCCTAGGAATTGTGTAAAATTTGGTTAAGTTTTGTGGTCAAACGTCCTAGAAGATCCACAAAATTCAGAAAGTGTGCCTTAAATTGTGCTTAAGTGTCTTCATATATTTTGGTGAGATTCACCTGTTTGTTTTAACAAAAATTGATGCGGGATGTTCCTATGACCTAGAAGAATATTTGTAGGTGTTTAAAATTAAGGTATGACACAACCTAGGACCCACAACGGGTCCTAGAAGAGGACCCAAGACATGGCAACCAAGCTTCCAATAATGGGAAATTGACGCCCACAGTCTACTGGACGTAGACTCAACGATGCCCCCTCATTTGGAGGGGTGTAATCCCACAAATAGTGGATACTATCCCCCAATTAATCATCCTCTGAAACCATAAAAGCCTCAATAGAACAGGCCGTCAATCAGATGATGCCCTGTAGCTTGGGGTTGTCGATAGGCACTTGTAAAAGTTGTTGGACGTCTGCTGCCTTTGCTTGGAGTGTTTTGTAAATATACCCAAAGTATTTTATGACCCAAGGATCATATTTTTGGGGTAGTTAAGTTATATTAGATTATTTTAATGTGCTAGACCTAGACAAGATCCCTCAATTAAAATATTCAATCTCTCTCGTTAAAGACAATCGCTAATTAGTCACCACTGAAAGTAAGACTGAAGGAAGATCTAGGAAGGTTTGTTTGACGCGTTTCATCATTAAAATTAGTGGTATCCTTATCAATGTGGTATGTTAGTAATCCTTGAACCCTCTTCCATTCAAAGAGTCATTTCTAAAAGATTTCAAAAAGATTTTCAAAGTCTATCTTCTTCTAGTTTTGAATCTAAACATGGATCTTCATGTAAATTTTTTGTATGATTCAAACATATTATTACGTGTATAAATTGAGGATTTTAATTTCAAAACCCTCGTGAACTAATAATTATGCATATTTCCAACTTTTAGTTTAAGAAATGGGTTAAATGAACATGATTGTGTAGTGTTTGAGCCTTGGTTTCCTTATGTTGTTATTATGCTTTAGTTGTTGCCTTAAGGGCCATATTATTATGAAATATTTAAGAATTTATGATAGGTGGTGAAAGCTTGGTTGAATGGTAAGTTGTTTTTATTGTATAACTCTTATTATTAAATGCTCTTGATTAGTATGGTCCACCTTTTTTGCGGCGGTGTTTACTTGATGTATTTTGATATATTTGGTATGTATTATGAATATTGCTTTGAAGGACCAATGTGTGAAATGATGTTATAGTAATTATTGTTCTTGTAATGTGTAAAATGAAGCTTGAATTGTATCTTTTTCTTAGATTATTCCTAGATGAAGTAAGTATATATGTTTAGCATGTTAAAGTGTGTAGTGTGATAAATGAACGTCTAAGAGAAGTGTATTCACATGTACACACACACTTTAATGAATCAAGAAAGCTAAGTTAAGTCAAAAGGGAGTGTTGGGGTGAACACTCTTCGTTAGTTTAGATGAAGTGTTTAGTAGCTATCTCATTGTCTTATAAGAGTTTCTAAGATAATTTAGAGGATGGATTTCCTTTGTTTGTTGAGATGTGGTGTCCACTAGTTATCCTTCATATATAGCATAAAATGTTGACAATCTGTGGGGAATTATTCCAACCGAGAGGATATGAAGAAAGAGTGGTTAGACTTCATGACTTTAGATGTTGTATTATAACGTACCTCTTGAGATGAGTACTCCTTGTTAGTAGAGAATAAGTTACTTAGTATAAATCTTCTTATCCATTAAATATGTGCACGCATAGGTGTAGCTATGGGGAAAGCCATGTAAAAGCTAAGACGATAACCTTACTTTAGGCAAGTGAGGATCCCTCATCTGATAGAGGTTAGTATTGGGATTCAATGTCTAGATCTCATGTCTATGTAGGTTAGGCTAGCCCCCAAAAAAGTAATGAAAGTACTAAGTCTTCTAAAATAGCATACTACTTAGGGTAGTTAGTGAAATTGGACGCCATCTATCCATTGCACTAAGTAAGCATTCCAAAAGCATAGTCTTGGTGAGTCTTATTTGAATTGAAAGTATTATGACTTCTTAAAAAGGGTACTACATAGGGTAGATGGTGGAATGGGATACCTTCTATTCATTTGAAAGGTAGGCATTCCGAAAGAGGAGTATTTGTGAGTATTATATGAATTGAATGAGTTAAATCTTCTAAAAGAGTTTAGTACTTAGGTTAGGTGGTGGAATGGGATGCAATCTACTCATTACACTAAGTAGGTATTCCGAAAGGGAAGTATTGGTGTCTTGTTTAAGTGTTCTTCTAATTTCTTGTCATTGAGAGGGGACTTGTTCTCCCGAGGTGAGTAAGCCTATATTTGGTAGTCTTGGGATCACCTAGGTGTGTATTGTAGGAGGTGTATGGGCGCTTCCTTCATGTCTTATCTTGGTGAGTCTTAGGATAACCTTATCTAGGGGAACTCCAACAAAAATCAGTTCACTTCCTCTGGACTTGACATTGGAAGTTCACTCTTTTGGGATAAAATGAGTTCACTATAATATTGAAAAGGGTTGAATGTAACATTTTGGTACTTCACAACAAAAGGGTTCCTTTTTTAGAATTATGGAAATACTTCTCTAAATGTTGAATGGCGATTTTTATGTCTTTTAACTCCTATATTTATGAAGGTTTTACTCATTTGACATGAAAGCTTATTTTACTAAAATGTCCCCTTTTGCATGTTTTTGCATATTCCATACATAGTATATTATTTGTACTAACCCCATAATTTTCTATGCTAAAAAATTATATGTTTGGAATCAAGGAGAAGTCTAGAAGGCGAAGCGTGGAAACCTACTCTCTCATGACTTGGTCTGTCCTCATATATTCAAGGGTATAGTCTATGTTTTCTTAGTTTTGTTATTAATACATATTATGTATTTCTTTCAAATGTAAAGGGCCTTTTCCTTAAGATATTGTATCATCTCTTTAAATTTGGCTTGGGACGATGAGATTTTCTTAGTATTTATGAAAGAATTCCTCTTTATATTAAATTTCATGAAAAGTTTTAATTCTGCACTACTTTTCATGACTTATGTAATAAAGGATAGCTAAACGGACTGTACTCAACCTCAAAGGGTCAACTACGCCTTGTGACTATCCAAGTGTTCTCCCCAACTTCCAGGGAGTACTTGCGGGTCATTAGTAGACAATAGCACTTTATGGGGTGGACCGGTGACATGGGAGATTTTCAAGAGGACATTTCTTGATAGAATCTTTCCAACGGAGAAGAGGGAAGCTAAAGTGGTTGAGTTCATCAACCTTTGTCAAGGGGGTATGAGTGTAGTCGAAAACTCCTTCAAATTCACTAAATTATCAAAGTATGTTCGTTCTTTAGTTTCCGATTCTAGAGATGAAACGAACCTCTTTGTGACAGAAGTGTCGTATGACTTGCAAGAAGAATGTCATTTATCTATGCTACATGACAAAATTAATATTTCTCATCTCATTGTTCATGCACAACAAGTGGAATAGACAAGGGCTAAGACAAAGGGTAAGCTTGATATCAAAAATAAGCCTAGGTTCAAAAAGAGGTCCTTTAACAAAGTTCCTACAAAATTTCCAAGTCTCATGATGATAGGGTGTCTAACCCTAAGACTCAAAGTGGAAGATATACTAGTTAACCAAACAAGAAGCCGACTTGTGGAAAGTGTGGCAACAAGAATTATGATGATTACCTAAAGGGAACGGATAATTATTTTAGTTGTGGTAAAAGCGGGTACAAAGTATGAGATTGCCCAAATGTGAAGGGTCAAGACAAGGAGTGTGGACAAGCAAGTGGTTCAAATGTTGATGCTCCAAAGAAGAATCACTTTTATGCATTTTTCTTAAGGAGTGAACAAGAGAGTTCTCCCGATGTGGTGACCGGTATGTTACAAGTCTTCTATATTGATGTATATTCTTTACTCTATTCAGGTGCTACACTATCTTTTGTTACTCCAGTTATCGCTAGAAGGTTTGATATTTTGTTGATATTCTAAATGAACCATTCATGGTAACTAGCCCGGTAGGTGAGTCAGTTGTTCCAATGAGGGTATATAGAAATTGCCCTATAATGTTGCCTAGTAGAGTTACTCATGTTTAATTGGTAGAACTTTATATGGTCGATTTCGATGTCATTTTAGGGATGGGTTGGTTGTATGATTGTTTTGCTTCCACTAATGTAGGACTAGAATTTTCAAGTTCAATTTTCCAAATGAACTCATTTTAGCGTGGAAGGGGGGAAATTATATTCCAAGAGGCTGTATCATTTCTTGTTTCAGACCTATTAGGATGATCTATTAAGTCTGTTTATACCATAGTGAGAGTCCAAAATTTACACTCCAAAATTCCTTCTATTGAGTAGGTCATCATACTGAGTGTATTTCTGAAGGTTTTTGCTTATGTTCTTCTCAGTATTCCTCCCAAACATTAAATTTATTTTTGTTTTTGCTTGCTACTGGATACGAAGGAATACCGAGGCTATCAAGAATTGGCCCAGACCTTTGACTCCAAACGACATCAGGAGTTTCTAGGGTCTAGAGAGTTATTATAGGAGATTTGTGGATGGTTTTGCGTCCATTGCATGTCCCTTGACTACTTTTGTAACATCCCAATACCACACCTTTGAAGTTAGGGTACAATCTCAGATTGTAACCAGCGTACTCGACTTCTCGGAGGTCTTATACAAGCCCTTTCATATCATATATTGCATAAACATAGTGAAAAGTAGTGCGGAATTAAAACTTTTCATAAAACATAACATAGTCTTTAAAAATTCTTTCATATAAAGCAATTGGAAATACGAAGTCTTAATATCATTATCTTAAGACACATGAATACTTGGAATAAGTCTCATACTTCAAAATACTTATTTTATACAATACTTCAAATGGAAAACAGAAAGATATATATGCCCTTAAGTAAAATGAGGACATATGTCAACTTCTCTTGAACGATGCTATGGTCCAATCTTCTTTCCCAAAAGTTCCTCACCTGCCTAGAACTATATAGATAGATAAAAGCATGGAGTTAGTAGTACCTAAACGACCCTTAAGATTTACTTATAATGAGTCTTATACAAACTTCAAGACATCAAACATATCAAAACATAGAAAATATGTCATTTCCTCATCAAAGGATATCAAAAGGCTTACTTAGGTAGATCAAGAAGATATCGTCCATGATTGGCCTCTTTAAGACTACCTAATTAATTCTTAAGACTTCCTAAATTCGGATCATGTCCACAAAATCTACATCTTTCCTAACTAGAGTCATTCTTAAGACTCATCTAGTTAAGATATGAAGTGACCATTCCTATGCACCCTTCACACCTTAACTAGACAACCCTTTACTACTCTAGATAGGTACTTATTACTTTTACATACATCATAACCTAAGTCATTAGTTCATTAGTTCATTAGTTCATTAACACTCATAAATTACATAAAGTACATTGAAGTAATACTCTTTCACAAGAACTAGGGACTCTAAGTAAAACCTTTAAAGTCTATTGTGCAATGTAAAGATAGCGTCCCATACCACCACCTAAACTTCATAGTTCTAACCTACTTCGACGAGGCCGTTCTACTTGACATTGGTAGAACTAGGACACATCACATGTACGCACATGGTTAAGGAGTATGAAGGGCTTTTATGCACTCTAGTCTCATTCTCAGGTAGAGTTACATTTTAGTCTAGTCTCACTTTGAATTAGATCTACTTCACATTACATAATCACTCAGTGCTAGCCTTGGTTCTCATAGTGTAATTGACAGTAATGGATCACATGAAGAGGGTTCCTTATCTAGTTCATAAACCAATTACATTCGCCCTACAAAAGAGGTCCACTAGGGCTACCTTTCAATGGCGACTAAGATAGCTCATTATGAATTTCCTAAGGATTAATATGATGCTGTTCCAGCCAATTAACCTTATGTCCACAATTTCTTCACATACAGGATACCATTACGGCTCTCGACTTCAACATTCATAACTTAACCTTTGCCACGTACATGACCTTCTTAATATCATCTAAGGTCTAACATATCTTTAATTCATACATGACAAGGGTGAATTAAGCCTACACAGTAGATACATATCATAATCTCAGAACATTCATTCTTATACAATGTAAGGGACACAAGTCTACCAAATAAGACACTACATTCTTTCACTTTATCACATATAGCATACGATTCGTTAAAGCACTTGGGAATGACCCTTATATTCTTAATGTCATCTTATAAATTACTAAATCATTATCAATATAACCATCATAACTCATATAGTCAAGTAAGAACAATCATGTATCAACATCTAAGACTACACATATAAGCACATAGTCATAGTCTAACATCATAACAGACCTAACATTAATAGATCACATATACTTCACATTTCATAACATGTAGATAGACATCATCATACTTCTCATGATCAACTACAAAAATAGTCACATTACTTCAAGTATTTGCGACAAGGCCATGATCATCATATTGCATTAAGTAATGCCGACAAGGCCACGTCAATTGCAAGTAAAGCACATAACACTGCGATCATAAGTGGACCATACAAATAAAAACATAATTTAAGCATAAATAACATTAAGATAATATAAATAGGGCACCTTACCTCCTCAACATCCTCAACACCTCAATTCAATGCTAAATCATCTAATTCAACACCATAAGACCCTTACCAATGGCCATGAACAATAATTCAATGAAGAAACTATGAAATTCAATGAAACTAGGTCAATTCAATAGAGATTCATCACTCTAACACAACCTAGATATCAATTGAATACAATTATGACATCATTAGAAAGCCCATGGAAATCTACACTATAATTCAACAACATTAGGTTAATATCAAGTAACCCATAACATAGTAAAAAACTGGGTTCATCTAATTCGTGGGTTAATAGGTAATTTAGGTTAAACCCATCAATAAAATATGAATTATATCATTATTCAATGTTTAGAAATCATTTAAACAAGAACCCATGATAGAATCATGAAATTCGACAATTCAACTTTGAAAATTTTAGAAAATATCTTAGAATTGGGGCTCCTTGACGAAGAGAGTTTCAGGGATAAATATCCATACCTTGATGAAGTTAATTCTGCACTTTGATGAAGAATTTCCACTCAAAATGTCACTTCAAGCTCTTCCGTGATTTTGGACTTCAATGGAGTCTTTGGGAGAATTCTAAGGGATTTTGTGGTTTTTATTTTGAATAATGAAGTCTTCAATGTCTTAACCACTTACATAGTCATGTAAAATACCAAAAAATAACTACCAAAGTCTATTTTTAGAAGTGGGATCCCTATCTTGGCAGTGACTGCACACAGGGACACATTCCATAGATGACTGCCCGTTGACGGGACGTCACTCCACAAACAGAGCGGGCACCCTCTGTCAATTGGGTCATAGCTTGGATGTTGACCCTCATCATTCCGCAGCCTGACTCTCAACCTTTGACCCAAAAGAGTAAGAAATTTGATTGGTCAGAGGCATGTGAAAGAGGCTTCAAAATATTGAAAGAAAGTATTACTTCTGCTCCGATGTTTAATTTAATGGAGGTAACATGGGTTACGTTGTGTATTGTCATGCATCCCTAGTGGGTTTATGGTGTGTGCTTATGCAACATGGGAAGTAGTAGCCTATGCATTTAGTCAACTTAAGTTATATGAGAGAAACTATCAAACTCGTTATCTTGAGTTAGAGGCAATGGTATTTTCCTTGAAAATATAGAGGTATTACTTTTATGGTTTCCATGTGGATGTGTATACCGACCACAAGAGCTTATAATATGTGTTTATTCAAAAGAAGTTGGATCTTCGATAAAGAAGGTGGTTGGAGTTATTGAAAGATTACGACTTTAATGTTCTCAATAACCCCGGCAAGGACAATATGGTTGCGGATGCTCTAAGTCGTATGACCATGTTAGTGTGTCTGTTGTAGAGAAAGCCAAGAAAGAACTAGCAAAATTTTTTCATAGGTTTGCTAGATTGGGTCTTAGATTTAAAGATTCTCGTAATGGTGGTTTTTGACTCCATCGTAACTCCCACTTATCTTTGGTGGTTGAGGTGAAGTCCAAACAACACCTTCATCAACCATTTATGGATTTGAAGGAATCGGTTCTGGGTAAGCTTAATGAGTCATTCTCCTTAGGGTGGGATGGTGTCATGAGGCATCAAGGAAGATTATATGTTCCCATTGTATATTGTTTGAGGAACCGAAAACTTGAGGACGCTCATGCGTCCTGTTAATCCATTCATTTGGGTTCAACAAAGATGTACCATGACCTTATTATGTGTTTTGGTGGGAAGGTTTGAAAAAAGACATAGAAGAATTTGTTGCTAAGTGTCAAAATCGTACACAAGTAAAATCAGAGCACCAAAAATATAGTGGTTTACTTCATGCAATTCAAGTTCGTACTTAGAAGCGGGAAAACATAAATATGGATTTTGTTGTAGGTTTGCCTCGGACACAAAAACAATATGACTCCATATGGGTGGCTTTGGATAGGTTGACCAAATTGTGTAATTTTTTTCCCGTAAAGTGTCCTTAATCGGAGGAGGATTATGACAAGATCATCATAGATGAGATTATGTGTCACCATGCAATTCCGTTATCCATCATATCAGATAGGGGTGAATAATTCATATCAAGATTTTGGAGGTCATTTCAAAAAGTGTTGGGTACCAAGGTGAAGTTAAGCATCGCTTTTTTTTCATCCTCAAATGGATGGTCAAGGAGAGCGTACTATTCAAACCCTTAAGGATATGCTTAGAGCTTGTATAATTGATATCAAGGGAAATTGGGATAAGCATTTGACTTTGGTTGAGTTTGCTTATAACAATATCTACCATTCATTTATTTCTCTTGCTGCTTATGAAGCCTTGTGATATGAGATGTAGATCTCAAATTGGATGGTTTTAAGTGAGTGAGTCATCAATTTTGGGTCCCGATTGGATTAATAGTACTTTGGAGAAGGTTCATATCATAAGAATAACTTAAAAATATCCTATAGTCGGCAAAGGTTCTTTTGTTGATCATAGGAGAAGAGATTTAAAGTTTAGAAAAGGTGGTAAGGTGCACTATAAAATTTCTTCTATGAAAGGGGTGGTTAGATTATGCAATAAAGGGAAGTTGAGTCCTTATTATGTGGGTCCCTATGAAATCTTTCAAAGAGTTTGTAAGGTTTCCTATTGTCACGACCCAAATCGGGCCGCGACTGGCACCCACATTTACCCTCCTATGTGAGCGAACCAACCATCTAAACCTTAACATTTCAATATAATATAAACAGAAAGTAATGCGGAAGACTTAACTCATTAATAAAATCAATAACTATTATTATCCCCGAAATCTGGAAGTCATCACCACAAGAACATCTACGATCAAATGACTAAACTAAGAGTATTCTAAAAGCTAAAAATACATAAGAAGCTAGTCCATGCCGGAAGTTCAAGGCATCAAGACTTGAAGAAGAAGATCCAGTCCAAGCTAGAAGCATTAGCTCACCCTGAATTTCCGATGTAGTAAGAGTGACTTGAATTACTGTTGAGTCGAAGACGACGGCACGTTTGCTGCACTCCACAATTAAACAAGAAGAAAACATAAAAGTAGGGGTCAGTACAAAACACGGGTACTGAGTAGATATCATCGGCCAACGAAAAATAGAAAACAATATATACCAAGTAATATCATAAAATGAACTATGATACTCAACATCTAGCAACAGCAAGTACTATATCATTAACAATTACCGTCAAGTTCACACATGAGGACTCAAGCCTCAATACCATGCTCATTTGGGAATCAGGTTCATTAGATTAAGTATATTAACATCCTTCAAGATTCATTATCTTTATTTCTCTTGTGTCGGTACGTGACACTCCGCTCCCTCATATTCATTAATCCTCTTGTGTCGGTTCGTGACATCCGTTCCCCTAAATCTACGTGTCGGTTCGTGACACTCGATCCCCTAAATCTACGTGTCGGTTCGTGACACCCAATCCCCTAAATCAATGTGTCGGTTCGTGACATTCGATCCCCTAATTCTACGTGTCGGTTCGTGACACCCGATCCCCTAATTTTACGTGTCGGTTCGTGACACCTGATCCCCTAATTCTACGTGTCGGTTCGTGTCACCCGATCCCCTAATTCTACGTGTCGGTTCGTGACACCCAATCCCCTAATTCTACGTGTCGGTTCGTGACACCCGATCCCCTAATCTCATTCTATCAACTCATCAAGCCTTTTCCCTTATCAAGGCATCATTAATCTCATTACTTTAGTTCATCAAGCCTTCTCCCTTACCAAGGCATCATCATTAAAAAGAGACTAGGTTTTTATCAAGATTTGGGATTAAATAACTTCATCATGCTTACTATAATCACAATTATATAATCACGTTCATGCATGCATACAATTAGGCACATAGCAGGGTTTACAATACTATCAATACATATCATTCTCTATTAAGAGTTTACTATGAAAGCATGAAAACCATAACCTACCTCCACCGAAGATTAGTGATCAAGCAAGCAAATTTTCTCCACAACTTTGTGTTTTTCCTCTCGTTCGATCCTCTCTCTCGTTCAATTTTCTCTCTCTTTCTCTTGTTCTTTCTATTTTCTTTATTCAAACCCTCTTTCTTTTACCCTAATTAGTATATAATTAAGAATAAAAGGTGGCAATAATGACCCACTAATTAACTTTAGGTTACCTCTTTTAACCCCAAGTAATTAGACTTATTAACATTAACCCTCTAACTTTATAATTAAAGTAGGAATAGTCCAAAACGTTTCTCAAAACGTGTAAAGAAATCCGACCCAGACAGGGATTTCGCAGTCTGTGACGGCCCATCGCGCCTGCGACGGTCCGTCCTGCTGCCCGTCGCAGAGTTCAGAGACTCAATTTCTCTAAAGAGTCTGTGACGGTCCGTCCTGCCATTCCATCACGAAGTTCAGAGAGTCGATTTTCAATACCCAATTTCAGATTTTCTAAATGTTTTGAACATTTGGCGATAAAGTTCACAATATCACGCTTCATTCTACTCCACTAAAAGTGTTGCTTTAGGTCACGGTACATCTTGGTTGCACCCGGATGTATCGAATACCTTGAACTATGAGCACTGTCAGAATAGTGTTGATCAAATCATCGACGCGGGGTACACATACCCTTACCTTAATCCTCAAAACACCTTCCTCATCGATTTGTGCTTCCTTACCCTCTCCTCGCAATACCTTATCTTGAATTCTGCGCAGTTTCTCATCATCAAACTGTCTTCCCTTAATCTTGTCAAGAAAGGAAGATCTTGCCTCCATAGAAGCCAACAATCCTCCCTTCTCATTTACTTCTAATCTCATCAAGTCATTAGCTAGAGTCTGAACCTCTCTAGACAATGGGCGTCTAGAAGCTTGCAAGTGAGCTAGACTTCCCATGCTTCCCGCCTTTCTACTTAAAGCATCCGCTACAACATTCACCTTCCCCAGATGATACAAAATGGTGATGTCGTAGTCCTTTAGTAGTTCCATCCATCTTCTCTTTCTCAAGTTCAAATCTTTCTGAGTAAAGACATACTGTAGGCTACGATGATCCGTATAGACCTCACACTTAACCCCATATAAATAGTGTCTCCATTGCTTTAATGCAAACACTACCGTGGCCAATTCCAAATCACGAGTTGGGTAGTTACGTTCATGAACTTTTAATTGTCTTGAAGCATAAAAAATCACATTCTTATCTTGCATTAGCACTGCACCCAAACCCGAATAGGATGCATCACAATAGACAATGAAATTCTTACCTTCCACTGGCAAGGTGAGAATGGGTGCGGTAGTCAACAAAGTCTTGAGCTTCTGAAAGCTTTCTTCACACTCATCCGACCATACAAATGGAACATTTTGCTTAGTCAAGTTCGTCAGTTGGGAAGCAATAGAAGAGAATCCCTTGACAAATCAGTGGTAGTAGCTAGTTAATCCAACAAAGCTCCTTATTTCTGACACATTAGTAGGTCTTACCCAATTCTTCACTGTCTCAATCTTAGAAGGATCCACCATCCCTCCATCCTTAGAAACCACGTGCCCCAAGAAGGACACTGCATCTAGCAAAAACTCACACTTAGAGAACTTGGCATAAAGCTTTTTCTCCCTCAACAGTTCCAATACCATTCTCAAATGCTCCTCATGTTCTTTCTTGCTCTTTGAGTATATCAGTATATCATCAATAAATACTATCACAAAGAGATCCAAATATGGCTTAAAAATCCCGTTCATCAAACTCATGAATGTAGCAGGGGCATTCGTAAGACAAAAAGACATCACTACAAATTCGTAATGCCCATACCTCGTTCGAAAAGTAGACTTTGGCACATCCGTTACCCGTATTTTCAATTGATGATACCCGGATCACAAGTCAATCTTAGAGAAGACACAAGCACCTTGTAACTGATCGAACAAGTCATCAATGCGAGAAAGAGGATACTTGTTCTTTATGGTTAACTTCTTCAACTGCTGGTAGTCTTTGCACATCCGAAAACTCCCATCCTTTTTTTCACAAACAAAACCGGAGCACCCCAAGGGGATGTACTTGGTCTAATGAAGCCTTTGTTTCATAACTCTTGAAGTTGTGCCTTTAACTCTCTTAACTCCGCGGGAGCCATTCTA
This sequence comes from Solanum lycopersicum, assembly GCF_036512215.1. Lineage (NCBI taxonomy): Eukaryota > Viridiplantae > Streptophyta > Magnoliopsida > Solanales > Solanaceae > Solanum > Solanum lycopersicum. Next base: position 45,619,371 of record NC_090807.1, read on the forward strand.
TAAGGAGGTATAGAAATGGGGCGAGTACCTGGTTCAAGATCAATACAGAAGTCAATATCCCTATCTGGTGGCATACCAGGCAGATCTGCAGTGAACACATCCAGAAACTCACAGACCACCGAAACCGACTGAATCGAGGGTACTTGGGTAGTGTCATCCTTGAGATGTGCCAAGAAAGATAAACACCCTTTACTAACCATTTTCTTAGAACGAAGAAAGGAGATGATATGCACCGAATTGGAAGTGTAGTCACCCTCCCACACTAACGGATCTGTCCCAGGCTTGGCTAACGTCACCGTTTTAGCATTACAATCCAAGATTGCAAATGGCGGAGAAAGTCAAGTCATACCCAGAATTACATCAAAATCATCCATTTCTAAGATAACCAAATCTACATAAGTGTTGCTCCCCATAAAGTTCACCAAACAAGACCTATATACCTTTTCAACTACCATAGACTCACCCACCGGAGTAGAAACACGAATAGGCATATCAAGTAATTCACAATCCAAATTTAGACCATTAGCAAATGAGGAAGATACATAAGAAAATGTGGATCCAGGATCAAACAATACAGAAGCCATGGAATCACAAACCAGAAGATTACGTGTGATGACAGCATCAGATGCCTCCGCTTCAGACCGCCTAGGGAAAGCGTAACAATGGGCCCTATCGTTTGTCTATCCATTGCCCCTACCATGTTGTGATGTAGTGGCTCCAGTTTGCCCATCACCTCGACCATTTTGGTGACCACCATTACGTCGACCACCACGTCCTCCAGAATGACGGCCTCTACCATGACCACCTCTACCTCTAGCCATTGGGGGTCTATAACTCTGTTTGGGACAATTCCTCCTAATATGTCCAGTCTCCCCACACCCATAACACTCTCTTGAGTCAAGCATTGGTCTCTCAGAGAAGTGTTGACCGGTCTAAGGTGGACCCCCAACTACAGTCTGTAGTGAAGGCTGAATGGGTGGAACCTTGTCCTCTAGAGTAAGAACCATTAAACTCACCTCCCTTTCGAAACCTTTTTGATGTCGATGTCGTGGTGAAGTCATATGGCTTCACTCCTTCCACCTCTATCACGAAGTCTACCACCTCTTGGAAGGATTTTGCCGTAGCCGCTACCTGTAAGGCTGAAATCGGCAACTCTGACCTCAACCCCTTCACAAAATGACAAATCCGCTCTTGTGGACTGAAACAAAGTTGAGTGGCATACCGGGATAATGCACGAAACTTAGCCTCATATCCATTGACCAACATCATACCTTGCTCTAGGCTCAAGAACTCATCCCTTTTCCTATCCCTCAATGTTTGGGGGATATACTTCTCCATAAACATGCTAGAGAATGAGGCCCAAGTCATAGGTGGTGCCTCTGTTGGTTGACACTCAATATATGTCCGCCACCATATTTTGGCGTTCCCTTGAAACTGATAACTCACGAACTCAACACCAAACCGTTCTACTATACCCATCTTGTGTAGTAGCTCATGACAGTCAACCAGAAAATCGTAAGCATCCTCAGATTCCATACCCTTGAATACTGGAGGTTTCAATTTCAAGAACTTACTGAAAAGTTCATGCTGATCATTTGTCATTATAGGCCCAGTAGTCAGACGTGGAAACGTGCCTATGTCCAATGAGGCATCCATACGAGGAGCCACAGTAACCGCATGTTGTACCTCCGGAGCCTGAGGTGCTGGTGCAGATAACACTAGAGGTGTTTGACCCTGATCGGACAACCCGCTAAGATAAGCGAGCACCTGATTTATCATCTCTGGGTAGGCTGGGGTGGCAATCCCCCATTCTGCACTTGTTCATTTTCCCCATCCTCCCCTTCACTTATTACCTCCTCAGTCGGTGGAGGAGTCACTGCCCTAGTATCAGATGGACTAGGTGCTCGTCCTCTTCCCCTAGAGGACGTCCTCCCAAGACCTCTACCACGGCCTCTTGCCGCTGCTCTTCCTCGAGCTACAGCCCCGGTGGCTGGCTCAGACGCACCCTGTCCTACCGGTGCTGGTGTTGGTGTTGACATAGTTGTTGCTCTAGTTCTAACCATCTGCGAAAGATAGTGAAGATGGTCAGATACCAATTTGTATCACCTAGATACAAATTGGATTCAAGTAGTAGCACGAAAGAAAGAATGAAAGAATGGAATTTTCCTAAAGTCTTATAGCCTCTCAAAGAAAAGTAAAGGCGTCCCCCTACCGTTCCTTAAGACTCTACTAGACTCGTTCTTGTGTGATGAGACCAACGAACCTAATGCTTTGATACCAAGTTTGTCACGACCCAAATTGGGCCGCGACTGGCACCCACATTTACCCTCCTATGTGAGCGAACCAACCAATCTAAACCTTAATATTTCAATATAATATCAAGAGAAAGTAATGTGGAGGACTTAACTCATTAATAAAATCAATAACTATTATTATCCCCAAAATCTTGAAGTCATCACCACAAGAACATCTACGATCAAATGACTAAACTAAGAGTATTCTAAAAGTTAAAAATACATAAGAAGCTAGTCCATGCCGGAAGTTCAAGGCATCAAGAATTGAAGAAGAAGATCCAGTCCAAGCTAGAAGCATTAGCTCACCCTGAATTTCCGATGTAGTAAGACTGGCTTGAATTACTGTTGAGTCGAAGACGATGGCACGTTTGCTGCACTCCACAATTAAACAAGAATAAAACATAAAAGTAGGGGTCAGTACAAAACACGGGTACTGAGTAGATATCATCGGCCAACTCAAAATAGTAAACAATATATACCTAGTAATATCATAAAATCAACTATGATACTCAACATGTAGCAACAGCAAGTACTATATCATTAACAATTACTGTCAAGTTCACACATGAGCACTCAAGCCTCAATACCATACTCATTTGGGAATCATGTTCATTAGATTGAGTATATTAACATCTTTCACGATTCATTATATTTATTTCTCTTATGTCGGTACGTGACACTCCGCTCCCTCATATTCATTAATCCTCTTGTGTCGATACGTGACACTCCGATCCCCTAAATCAATGTGTCAGTTCGTGACACCCGATCCCCTAAATCTACGTGTCGGTTCGTGACACCCGATCCCCTAAATCTACGTGTCGGTTCATGACACCCTATCCCCTAATTCTATGTGTCGGTTCGTGACACCCGATCCCCTAATTCTACGTGTCGGTTCGTGACACCCGATCCCCTAATTCTACGTGTCGGTTCTTGATACCCGATCCCCTAATTCTACGTGTCGGTTCGTGACACCCGATCCCCTAATCTCATTCTATCAACTCATCAAGCCTTTTCCCTTATCAAGGCATCATCAATCTCATTACTTTAGTTCATCAAGCCTTCTCCCTTACCAAGGCATAATCATTAAAAAGAAATTAGGTTTTTATCAAGATTTGGAATTCAATAACTTCATCATGCTTAATATAATCACAATTATATAATCACGTTCATGCATGAATACAATTAAGCACATAGTAGGGTTTACAATACTATCAATACATATCATTCTCTATTAAGAGTTTACTATGAAAGCATGAAAACCATAACCTACCTCCACCGAAGATTAGTGATCAAGCAAGCAAATTTTCTCCACAGCTTTGTGTTTTTTCTCTCGTTCGATCCTCTCTCTCGTTCAACTTTCTCTCTCTTTCTCTTGTTCTTTCTATTTTCTTTATTCAAACCCTCTTTCTTTTACCCTAATTAGTATATCATTAAGAATAAAAGGTGGCAATAATGACCCACTAATTAACTTAAGGTTACCTTTTTTAACCCCCAAGTAATTAGACTTATTAACATTAACCCTCTAACTTTAAAATTAAAGTAGGAATAGTTCAAAACGTCTCTCAAAACGTGTAAAGAAATCAGACCCGGACTGGGATTTCGCAGTCTGTGACGGCCCGTCGTGCCTGCGACGGTCCGTCATGCTACCCGTCACAGAGTTCAGAGAGTCAATTTCTCTGAAGAGTCTGTGACGGTCCGTCCTGCCATTCCTTCACGAAGTTTAGAGAGTCGATTTTCAGTACCCAATTTCAGATTTTCTAAGTGTTTTGAAACGAGACCCTGCGAAGGTCCGTCGTGCCCATGACGGTCTGTCGTGGGGTCCGTCGCTTCTGCCAGTTTTTCCATAATTGAAATCTGCTGCTCAAAACCACTAAACTGGTCGTTACACCTATGAGTTTAGACTTCGTAGTAAACTATCTTCTGTTCATCCGGGTTTTCATGTTTCTATGCTCTTGAAGTGTATTAGTGATCCCAAGTCTATTCTTCTGATTGAGGGTCATGGTGTGCAAGAGAACCTCTTTTACAAAGAGGTTTAGTTCAAATTCTTTATAGACAAGTAAAGATGTTGAGCAACAAAGAGTAGTCTTCCGTATAGGTGTTATGAAAAAACCACCTCGTTGAGGGTGTAACATGGTAGGCCGAGGCTGACAGAAAAAACAACCTATCTGATATCTATGTTATTTATTCCTCTTAGTAATGAAAATAATGAGTAAAACAGAAGTTGCTTTGATTTTTGGTGAAGTCTTGTAAAAATGTGCATTTTATGGTTTGCTTTTGACATGAAAATTTTCCAATTCTTTTTGTTTTGAGCATGTTGGTAAGTTGAGTTTACTCATAATTGACTCATATATGGTATGTTAAGCTCATGTTGTTGTGAAAAAGATATTCCTCATCATGTGATTTTGAGCTTATGTGTGGTAATTGAAGTTTTAAATTGTTATGTGTAAAAATACCACGATTGATGTTGTAAATCTTGTTATAATATATATTTGTTGGTTTGGATTCCAGTCATTTGTCTATTCCTTCCTTTTAAAATTTTTTACTGTCATTCGGGGACGAATGTTCGTATGGGGGGTGGGTTGGGATAATGTAATACCCCGAAGTGTAAGACATGTTATACAGCCTAACATAGGTTTGAAAAGTTTTAGACACTATTTTAAGATAAATTTTAAGGTTTACATGTTATTTATAAAGTTTAGGACCCAAAACATCAAGGATCGTCCATGACTTTCTGAAACTAGTTCAATGAGGTGCTAGTGTGCCTTAGCCTATTTGACTATGTTTTAAGAGTTGGAAGTTGCTGAATTTTGGTGGAAGTTTTTCTAACATCTATTAGAGTTAATTCATAGTAGAAACTTATAGGTAAGACTCCCCAAGGCCCAACCAAGGGCCCTTGAGGAGGACCCTTGCCTTTGGGTCGATGGTTGCCTAAGGCAGTGTCCACAGACACTTGCCATACACGGTTCGTGGTCTAATCAATGAGGCATTGATTGACTCCGTTGATGGACTCATAGAATTTTGACAAAAATAGGATTTAGGAGATGTATCAACTAATCTATGGACCAACAAGACAGTTGGTCTCTCGGTTCATCGATTGACACACGAGGCATTGACGTGGTGTCATCTTTGAGGATCTGCTTTGGCTGCTCGATTTTAAGTTACTTGTGTTAATTAATTTAAGTGTTATTTAATTATTTGGGGTTTAATGGAAATTTTATTAAGTTAATTAAAAACCTATATAAATAACCTAAGCAAATTAAACTAACCTAAGCCCTCATAATTCCCAAACGCAAATTCTCTTTGTTGTCTTTTCTTTCTCTCTTCCATGTTGAAGATCACCACAAAATCCAAGGTCAAGGTAGGTTCTATGGATGAAATCACAAATATGCTCCATAAATCATCGTCAATTACTAAGGTATAGGATTCCTTTCACCTTTGGGAGTTTTTCCCCCAAAGGGTTTTTTCAAATTGATTTCAAAAGATGTGTTTTCATTTGGGGCTTTTCCAATCTCAAAGTTGATCTTTCAATTAGAATTTTTTATGGTTTATTTAGATTGTATTGATTAAACTATGATGAAATATGAATATATTACATTACATATTGAAATATCTGTCTAGTTTGTAGAAAATGACATATTACCCTTAACCCTAGGTTATGATTTTGAACTGAATTGTATAGTAGTTTCTCAACTGACATAGTTAGCGTATCGATTACTATCCTACGTTCTTATTATGACAATTATGATTATATTTTGATGTTTTTTAATCCAATTATGTTAGGTCTAAAGTAATTGACCTTGATTGGGAAGTAGACTATGAATTCGATTTAAGTCTCATATTCTACGCAATGAACTATTAATGAGTTGTTTTATAATGATTCAATTGGATTTGATTTCATGTTGGTAAATATTGTGTGATGATATTACACCCTTATTGGGTTGAGTTAAGGGTTGATGGTAAGACCTTGATGATGGCATCGGGATGGACATTGAGTAAGTCTTTTGATCTCTATTCTCGACATGAATTACGTGTGATTAAGTGATGATGTTGTATGGAAGAATACCTTATATTAAGATTGATAGGGTTTGTATGACGTTGAAATGAAATTTATTGAACAATGGATGGTGTGTTGTTCGATAAGATTAAAATGTTGTACGGATGGTAATACTTACAAGTGTGCCTTATTATGATGTCACTATGTAAATGTGGTAACCTCACTTGTATGAATTGTAATGAAATGACAATACTTATGCAACTCTTATTGAGCTAAGATGACGATGATTATACAATTGATAGACCCTATTACCTACGTTAATCTATGATGATTAATAAAGACTTTAAAGATATTTCTAAATGGAATTTAACTTAGTGATACTCTCAAACATACTTCTCATATAAGAAGTAAAGCAGTCGTGTCAAGTAAATAACCCAACTAGTGAGGTTGGGATTGTTCCCACGAGGAAAATTTTCTAGATTTAACTTCAATCTATTATTAGATTTGTTTAGTCAATTACTTCATTGGAAAGTAAAAAAAACAAAAGTGGGGTTTCTATATCTAAATGAATGAAAATAACTACCTAAGTGGAAAGAGACACTTAAGAGTTTTGAATGTTGGATTTAAATCAATTAATCAAAGTAACTAGGGTTTACGTGTTCCCCAAAGGTTCATAACTTGTTAATTCTAACTATAACAATTCTTTCCTAGTATCTTGCATGAAAAGTGATAAATTATGTATTTCTAAATCCTTGGTCCGGCATTTAGAAAATCTCACTCCGCACCTTGGTCTGGCTACGTGTGTTGCTTTCCTAACCCTTATCTTTACCTTATATTAAGCATCGTATTCTATATTTGACTAAGTTATTACCTCGTACCAATCAATACTAGCCTATTAGATAGTATATACCAAATCTATGTTGATAATTCTTCCTATTATTTACCTGCTTGGTCCGGCAAGTAGCATTAAGGCGAGTTCTAACCTTTGTCGTCCGTTAAAAAGACTTCTAAGTGAAAGAGTTATTAATACATGCAAGATACTATTCTAGAATCATTATTTTAGTTAGGTTTTATCTCATTAATTGCCTATAATTCCCACAACCCTAGATATGGAGTTTAGTTACTCATAGTCATAATCACAATGTTCAAATATATTAAATAAGAATTCTTGTACTCACTTCAATGAGAAAGAGTAAAATCCAAAAGTTTGGTTGATTAATCACCAATAATCACTTGCAAGAATCTCAAAATAATAAACAATCTCACAAAAAGTCTAATGATTCTCAAAAGTCTAACAATAAAGTGTCTACTAATATGATGTCTAACAATATGGAGTATAACCTCAAAAACACGGTTTTTCGAAGTATTTATAAAAAATAAAAACCTAATTAAACAAGGACTCTATTTCCTTGAAATCTGCCAAAACGCGGCTGGGTCGACGGACCTCGCGACGGATTGTACCGTCATGGACTTTGTTGTCCCATACTTATGCAATTTCTTTTGCTGCTCTCTTCATTAACCTTGACGGAAAGTATGACGGACCGTCATAGGCACAACGGTCTGGCGAGGGTCTTCGTTCCAAAACACTTAACCTCTGGAAGTATGGGTACTGGGATTACTTCTCTGAACTTCATGATGAACCTGCAGGACGGACCGTCATAGACACGGCGGACTGTCACAAGCTTCGTAACCCCACACATAATCAGACTTTCCCATCTTCCTTCAGCAGCTGCACTACACTGCCACCTATGGACCGTCACAAGAACGACGGACCGTCACAAGAACGACGGACCGTCACAAGTTTCGTAGGTGGTTTCTTCTGCATTTCTTCGCTCAAAATCTCAGCATTCATCTTCGGACAGAGTTCTTGCAAAATAAACAGAAACATATATAAACATTAGCACAAAAAGGCTTTTGGAAACACTAAACATAAGGAAAAAGTATTAATAATACCTCGAAACAACTGTATATCAACACCCTCAACTTAAATTCGTTGTTCGTCCTTAAGCGACGCACTATGACTCAATACAAAATCTTTGTAGAATATTATCCATGTTATATCCTTTGCAATCATTTGGCTATCAATCCCGATCAATCTCATCAAATCTATGCACACTATCATTATTAGGCTTGAATTATGTGGGATCAGAACATGACACAGACTCACAATGTACTAACACCTATCCTCTTCAATTTCACACCGACGTGCTAACAACTCTTGTATTGCAACTAGTGTCCTCACTTTAAAAGAAAATCCTCATTTTTCACACAATGATTTCAGTTTGAGTATAAGGATTACTTTTCAACAATCGCTCTCAGAACAAAGTCACACTCATTCATACCTATTGCCATAAGCTTGCCCTTATTTTCACTGCCTTAAGTTCTCTATACAACCATTAGGATCACGATAGGACTGTCTTAGCTTGTAACATAGGCTCTGGGTCAGGTAGGGTATATTTAGGTATAATTTAGTGACTTTTATCCCTCCTAGACATATCGGCTAAACGTTGCACTTTCTATCATTTTATCTCGCCCAGTTTCTCATATTCTTTCACCTTGCTATTTTCTCTTCTTTCTTCATTTGTGTAAGTGACTCTTTTCTTTTCTTGCTTGTGTTTCTTGTATGTTTTTCTTTTTATTTACTTTTCTTTCAACTATTCTTGAGTCACTTTACTTTTGTTCTTTCCCTCTCTTTGTTCTTTCAACCCCACTTTCCAGAGCATTCCTCATAATAGCAACCCTCAACTCATGGCTTTGCCATGAGTTAAGGCACACAATACCCAAAGTTGGGTCTGCGCAATAACGAAGGTTATTTACTGCATTAGCGACCCTCAACTTATGCTTTTGGCATAAGCTGAGGTGCACATGTCAAAGGAGGGACCAATGCCAACACATTATTCCCCAGAAAAGATCAGTTGGGGTGAAAAATAAAGGTCTAATTTAAGCTCAGATCATTTGGATCAAATAAGGATAAATTTCATTTGGTTTTCTTTTATTTAGGCTCAAAATGGGCTATATTGAATAAGGGCCTATGATCCTTTCCTAATTGTCTATTATAACTTACTTTTAGCAGGACTAACCAAGAAAGTTCTAGCTCAGTACAAATAGTGGACTATTAAAATCATTTTCACACACACTTGAAATCTCATCACTCTACCAGATTATTAGACACTTAGTTCGAATTTCAGACTTAGGGTAATGCAATGTTGTACCTCTATGTCATGCTTAGAGCCACACATTTATCAGTTACTATGCCTAGTCGTACATCATTTCCAATTTATCAGGATATCATTTTAGCCATCATGCTCCAGAATTAGACTATGTACAAAAGATATTGACGTGCCGGTTCAATATAAAAAGTAATCAGTCTTTTGGGGAAAAAGAACACAGGAATGAAAACCCCAAAAGAGGATAGTGAATTGGGATACTAAGACTTCACCTTAACACTCAGTTTCCATTTACCCCACCTTTAACATAAAAACATGCAATTGTCCCCAATGCATAAAAAAAATTTTAAATACTAGAGTGGTAGGTGAAGTAAACCTGTGGCGCAAAGCGCCGTCGATCAGCAAGCTGGTGGGTCCGGTTCCCCGGAACCCACGTCCTCTGCAATCTGGACACCCTCATTGGTATCCTCAGCAACAACCATACTATTATTAGTGCCTCCTGCGATCTCCACAGTTCAGGATCTAGGCACCCCAGCCGCTAACTCTGATGCTCTCTTCTGATGCGCCTCCACCTCAGCAAGTGAGGCTCTTCTCGTAGCCTCCATCTCTCGGCGCTCTTTTTTCCGTGCTCGCACCTCGTCCTCTGCTCGACCCCTACGGATCTTGGAATGCTATTGAGCGGGAGGTGGTAGAATCTCTGAAGTTGCTAATAGGGCCGCCAACACTGTGTGTTCAGCAGGCTCGACAGAAGGGGCCTCAGACTCCGGCACCCTAGCCTCTAAGATCGTGTCAATATCTGCACGAAGGCTATCGACCGCAGCCGGAAGAGTCGACACATCTACTGGAGGGGCTGGCTCGGCTAGCACCCTCAACTCAAAGGCATCCAAACGGTGGTGAACCTCAGCGATCTTCATTTACGTATACTGGACCATTTTCCATTCTAGGCGCTTTTCTGAGTTAGTAATAGACTTCTTCATCCATGGCTAGATATGATGCAGAAGTGTAGCCATTTGCGCCTCTAATTTTTGGACCCAAGCAAGCAGGAACAGCGCTGGTAGAGGGGCTGTGCGAGAGGAGCCCGGGAAAGTGCTACTTCCCGGGATAGACTCGACCGGGGTAGTGTTATTGGACGCCGCCTGTGTAGGCGTGCGGGCCTGGGCTACCGTATCAGCAAAATCATCAGCAAGTTGGGGTAGCTCTAGACGGGGCCCTCTGCATTGAGCCAAATCATTGGCCTCATCTCTGATGAGGCCAACAGCAACAGTGGCCTGTGGGGTCTTGATTTGATCTACGTGCCATATAGGCACACCTGCGGACCTGCATAGAGAAAAGATCATGCACGGGAAAGGGTAAGTATTAGTGACCTTGAAATCCCTCTCGTGCATGACTGCGTGTAGAAGCCACGTGAAATCCACCTCGAACCCAGCAATCATCGCCGCCATCAACATGCTCGATCCCATGTAACGATATTATCAGCGTCTGTGGGGGAAAGATAGAGGCGGATAATCAGCCACAAGAACTTCGCCGTGAAAGTTAGGATAGCCTTCTTGGTGGCCCCCTTTGGCTCCGTCACCCAGTCGGCATTCTCTCCATATACTGACAGGTGCAGGGCCATCAACCTCTTGGTGGTCTCTCTAAGCGATGGCGCGCGCAGAACTGGCCATCTTTAACAATCTGAGATCGGTAGTCAAACTCTGTAGTGAGAGGGGTCCGAGTAGCATCAACACCCTCGCCGTATAGAAACCGGCGGATGGCAGGCAGGGAAATGTCAACCTGCATGCCCCGTACTCGGACTTGCTCTAGTGGGGCCTGTTTGGCGGGGGCAGCCCGACTTTCTATCTATGATTGGAGAGTCTCTACATAGGATGCGTAGAACTCTTAGACCATTTCTTCACTGTAACATCCCAACGGACATGCTGTCCACTCCAGGCGATGCCTGGTGAAAATATTGTGGATCTCAAGCATCGTCGGGAGACTTTGTTGGCTATAACATCTAAATCCAAATAAGGCCCCCCTACACAGCTTTTATACACTACCCTTACCTTAGCTATATGAGCATGTGGATCCTTAGAGGGTAGCCCTGAAAACAAACCTCTGGCAATGAGCTCTTGCATCGGGCTACTAGTTACAAAAAAAGTGTGGCCTGTGGGTAGAGGATGCAAAACCAGTGGCCCATCGGAGTCTGCTATGTTATCATAGCCTCTGTAGTATGCTTGGGTCCATGGAGCGGGATTTCGTCCACTCTGTTGGTGTTCACCCGGAGCATTGGGTGACAACTAACCATGAACATCAATCGGAGCTGGGATTTTCTAGTTCGGATCATCATTATTTATTCCCATGTTTCGATTCATATTGCATAGTGTACGCTCTAATTTGTGATCGTAGGGAAACAAGGGTTCTCCTCCACTGTATGTATTTGGCATACAAGAAGGATAGTTCTGAAAAAAATCAAAAACAATAAAACAATTTAAAATGAAGAAAATATCAATGAAACTATAGTAATATGTTCAAGTTAATCTAAAAGATACATTCCCCGGCAGCGGCACCAAAATTTGATACGCTCAATCTTACTTCTCAAATAATAAGTAAAGCGGTCGTGTCAAGTAAATAACCCAACTAGTGAGGTTGGGATCGTTCGAACGAGGAAAATAGTCTAGACTTAACTTCAATCTATTATTACTTTTCTTCAGTCAATTACTTCCTTGGAAAGTAAAAACCATAAAAAGGGGGTTTCTATTTCTAAATGAATGAAAATAACTACCTATGTCGAAAGATACACTTAACAACTTTGAATGTTGGATTTTAATAAATTAATCAAAGTAACTAGGGTTTACGTGCTCCCCACAGGTTCATAACTTTATAATTCAAACAATAATAATTCTTTCGTAGTATCTTGCATGCAAAGTGATAAGTTATGTATTTCTAAATCTTTGGTCTGGCATCTAGAAAATCTCACTCCACACCTTAGTCTAGCTACGTGTGTTGCATTCCTAACGCTTATCTTTACCTCATATTAAGCATCGTATTAGATATTTGACTAAGTTATTACCTTGTACCAATCAATAATAGCCTATTAGATAGTATATACTAAATCTATATTGTTAATTCTTTCCTATTATCTACCTCCTTGGTCCGGCAAGAAGCATTAAGGCGAGTTCTAACGTTGGCCATCCGTTAAAAATACCTCTAATATATAAGAATTATTAATACATTGAAGAAACTATTCTAGAATCGTTTTTTTAGTTAGGTTTTATCTCATTATTTGCCTATTGTTCCCACAACCCTAGTTATGGAGTTCAGTTACTCATAGTCATAATCACAATATTCAAATATATTAAGTAAGAATTCATGTACTTACTTCAATGAGAAAGAGTAAAATCCGAAAGTTTTCTTGAATAATCACTTGCAAGAATCTCAAAATAATCAACAATCTCACAAAAAGTCTAATGATTCTCAAAAGTCTAACAATACAATATCTAATAATATGATGTCTAATAATACGGAGTCTAACAATATGGAGTCTAACCTAAAAAATGAGATTTTTCGAACTATTTATAAGAAATAAAAACCTAATTAAACAAGGGCTTTATTTGCTGGAAATCTGCCAAAACGCGGTAGGGTCGACGGACCTCGCGACGGATCGTCATGGTCAAGACGGACCGTCATGGACTCCGTCGTCCCATACTTATGCAATTTCTTTTGTTTCTCTCTTCCTTACCCTCGACGGCATGTATGACGGACCGTCATAGGCACAACGGTCCGTCGGAGTCTTCGTTTCAAAACACTTCAACTCTTGGAATATGGATACTTGGATTACTTCTCTGAACTTCATAACAAACCTGCAGGACCGACCGTAATAGACATGACGGACCGTCAGAAGCTTCGTAACCCCACACTTGGTCAGACTTCCCTATCTTCCTTCAGCAGTTGCACTATGCTGCAACCTACGGACCGTTACAAGAACGACGGACCGTCACAACCTCCATAGGTGGTCTCTTTTGCATTTCTTTGCTCAAAATCTCTGCATTAATCTTTTGACAGATTTCCTGCAAAATAAAGAGAAACGTATATAAACATTAGCACAAAAAGGATTTTGGACACACTAAACATAAGGAAAAAGTATTAATAATACCGTGAAACCACGGTATATCAATTAGCACCTAGTGAACTTGTGGGAAGAGTATCCGTTCCCACATAGGGAAGGTAGGATAACTAATATACTCATGAGATTGGAGATTATAATTCATATATCATAAATAGCGTCGTAACGATTTCTCCTTGTTCTTGAACATTGTTTCCCCCTGTAGGAATACTAGCTAGTGGATCGACATAGTTGTTATGTTCATGTTATGGTACTACCTTGGAAAGTAGTCTGCCTTCCTTCAGTGTAGGGTTCAATGACACTAAGTTCGAAACTAGGTCATGTTGTCTATGTCGGTAAAGGAAAAATGTTCTCAAAAGGTACAATTAAGTAAATGAATTAATTCTAACTAGGATAACCTAAGGGGTTTAGCTTAGCATAGGTGGGGGTATGGAACTCTACCTAGTTATCGTTGGGGGAAGTCTTAAGATGATGTTCTTATATATGTTTATTTTTATAATACTACATGATATGTATATGATGATCTTTCACATTGATGATCTTGTATGATGATTGGTTTCACTTATGAATATGTGTTTAGTATCCATAAATAAAGTACGATGATATCTACTCTTAATGATATACTATGAGAAGTTGGATATTGGTCATGGTTGTTAGGTTTACTAGATTGAGTAAGGTTATGGGGCTTTGTTTGGTCATTGCACTAGCTCACTCAATAAGGTACATGGTTAATTGTCTTGCTTTGGTCATGTTGTAATGAATTCTTATCCAGGCTTGTTGCTATTTTACCTTGATGATAGAGTTGTCTTGACTATATGTTCAATTATGTGATATGTTTGTTGGCTTGACTATACTTAGTATTGTTGGTCTTGTGATTTAAATTCTTATGAATGAACACGTCTTAATGAATTGTATGTTCTTCGTTAATGTGTATAAGCCTTTCCAATGTATATTTCATACTTTAATGAAATGTTCCCTTTTAGCATTATTTAATCATATGGTCTCATACTTAGTACAAGTGGTGTACTAGCCCCATTTTCTTATCTTTGCCCAACACTTTATGTTTCGGCTGTTGAAGGGCTTTGGAGAAGACTTTGTAGGAAGATCATAAACTCTCACTCATCCAAGATGGGCAGGTCGTCATTTTCCGAGTGCAATGCCACTATAAAGATTATGATGTTGTTCTAGTTATAAGACATCTAAGTCTTTCCTTTTCATTTGAGAACTAAAAATTGTATAGCCATATTTGTGACCTTATAACGTTGATGTATGGTATATGCCAAATTGATATACTCTTATTTTAGATGGTTATGAGATGAGACATCTGGTTTTAAGACTGTGTTATATCTTATAAATCAATGTGCAATAAAAGAAGAAGACTATGTAATCTTCCTATACGAATGGTCTATATACTCGATATGAGTATATTATGTGTATGTAAACCTCAAGATAGATATATAATTTTTTTTAAATTTCCGCATTTTGACCTATTAATGTTATGATGTAATCTAATAGGTTACTCTTAGTCCCTAAAGAGGACGACGACGCCGGTTATGTCTAGGGGGTGCTGCAAACATGTGACACCTCCTAATTAAAATTTTCCTCCTCGGCTCTTCGATCATTGTTCCTCATTGTATTCATTGCCTATAAGCACAATTAAAGGATTATCAGAAAGTATTAGATAGAGTTAAGACTCTTAGTCACGACTAAGGAATAACAATAGAGTAAAAGTTCCTAAGAATCAGATAGTCTCTCAATTATAAGTGTGGCGTGCTTCACAATTATAAATAAGACCCTACATAGATGTGGTTTAGTGAGACATCAATCCTAAGATTATGCAACTACATGCTTTGATAGCAAGTTTGTATTGACCCAAAGTACTCACTAGTCGTTACCGGCGTCGTCGTCATCGAAGAGGACAATGACTAACCCTTAGCATACATCATAACACATCATAGGTCAAAAATTGCGGAAAAATTTATAACATTACGTAGTGAAATGTACTTAGACTTCTTGCATATTATGTATATTTGAGTTTGCATAGACTCCTCGCATATGAAGTTTACGTAGACTTCTTTTTTAGCATAACAAATCATATAAGAGTCTAAATTCTAATATCATATATAAACCATCTACAAGAGTACAAATGATTGCACACAGCCAATAAAAAAATATTCACCATTATAGTCTTAGAATAAATGTCTCAATGATTAAAGAGAGACTAAATGTCTCTAAACGTTAACATCATCATTGCTATATTGGATCATTGCAACATTCACGAGCATGATGACTCACGAGTGACTTGGGAAAATATCCAAGTCTTCATTGCAAATTGGCCACTAACTATTCAACGACCGGAACCTTAATTTTTGGGAAAAGGGGAGAAATATGGGTTAGTAGATCACACGTAGTACGTATGGCTTCTATGCAAAAAAATATCAAAGCATTAGAAAAGGACATCTTAGTCAAAATCATATTTTCTATCAATTTAACTCAACATGCACATAGAGTAAGCATTGAAAGTAAATTTAACATCATATAAAACCAACATGTAGACCACCTAAAGAATACTTGTACAATGCCAAAGATAGAAGTTAATAACCCTATCCAAATCTATGTATCACATTGAGAAACCCACTTTACACTTACAACATATTCTCAAAATTAATCATGACATACGTAATACATCAATACTTCTCAAAACTTATCAATATAATCATAATCATAATCAAAATCATAAAAGAACACTACTAGAACCATCCCTTAGGATCCCACATGTTCAATGTGTAAGAGAAGTCTCACACCCTACCTTACACTATGTAGTACCCTTTAAAACAACCCTAATAAGAGTTCACATATTTAACTTGTTCATTTACCTTTTGACATTAGAGAAAGGGGTGGAATAACCGACATGAGACCATGTGAGCTACATGAAATCCTGTGTCCTACTACCACACCAAAAGGAGAGGGTCAACAGTTGCCTAAGGTGTAACCATTCGTACATAGCCATCTAGGTGGATTCACTAGGATATAAGTCCTATGTGGGCACATAGTTAAGGGTTAAGGAGATTTTTACTAGGAATTCTAACTTACTAAAGTGGATGTCCCCATCTCCTAAGATAATACATAACTTGGTAATCCGGACATAATAAACATTAGAAAACTCATGTGGGATACCGGACTTACTCAACGTGAGACCTCCATCTCATTTACATATCATTTAGGTGGTAATCATCTATTCCATTCTTATAACCATCTTATTCATCTCATATGTTCACAATAGACATTACTTGTCCCTTATGCAAACATCTCAACATACTAGCTCATATATAATCACAAGTAAGTAAACCTTTCACTGAACTCTTTATTATACTCATGAGAAGGTACATTCATTCATATAACAATCATATCATAAAAATCTTACATATTTCTTAGTGAATTGACAAGTCTAGGGTAAAGCATGGGGGATACTAGTAATCAAAATCACCACAACAAATTACATATACAAGCATCTCAATCTAAGTAACTCATGTTGAATAATAGAACTCAATAAAGAATCAAGCTTCATACCTCATAGTCCTTTTCGTTATCCTTCATACTTCCATTATTCAATAAGACATAACCAACACATAATAAAGGTAAATTCAAGGAGTAATACATGGTTAATATCAATCTAAATAGTTCACATGCTCATCCTTTTTCATAATTACCATGGAAATTTCAAGGGTTCACGAGTTTGGGAAATATCAAGTGTTGAAGGGGAATTTCAAGAAATTAACAACTATTAGCGAAAATTCCATAATAAATCACCAATAAAATATTTTAATTCATCATAATCGAACAATAATTCATTTTCAAAAGAGAATCCATGTCCAAATTGAAACCCAAGTCTTGGTGTTGTTTGAAACCATAGTTCAAGGATCCTCTTGGGGAAAGAATCGTAGGAGTGAAAGAAACCATACCTTAGTGATGATTTGTCACGAATTTGGAGTGAAATACTTGGTAAATTCTTCCCTAAATTGGATCCCTATTGTTCCTTCAATGGAGGTTTTGAGTTTGGGCAAAAAGAGATTAGAGATATGTGGTTGTTGCAAATTGTTGAGTCTTGGGTGAGTTTAACGACGGTTATGCCTAATACACTTACTTAACTTACATAATTAGCCTTCACCTAACTCTTAATTAACCCCTTCAGAAACCAAAAAAATAATTGACTCACTTAAATAGCGACAAACCAAAACCAGACCTAACCTACGAGACCCTGACCTACGGTTCTTAGGTTAGTCGACGCCCCTTTGCACCCATCGTCCTACATATCCATCCATTGGGTCAGAGACCAGTTTTTTGGCCATTTTTGGAAAATGTCTAAATGTGGAACAATGGTGCCATTGACGGAGTGTTATTGCGTCAATTATCTCATTGATTGCCCACTACCAAAAATAGTTTTTGGCTATTATGGGAAGCGTCCTCCTATCGGACCCTTAGGGTGGTCTTTGAGGAGTCGTACCCAGACATTTATACCCTAAAAATATTCAAATACATGTTTCAAACCTTCCAACAAAATTTCATTAAACTTTGACACTTAAAACCCCATCAAACATGGCAAGGCACACTAGTACCTATTTCACTAGTTCCCCGACGCCATGGACGTTCCTTGGCATTTTGTCTCTAACACTTCATAAATGTATTATGCATTATTTTTTGCCTAATGAAGTGTTCTAAGTATTAGTTATTCATTTGGGGCTATTAATTAGGTAATGGAAGGCGTTACAATATCCTCCCCTTAGGAACATTCATCCCCGAAAGGCACTTTAAACCTTATATTGTAAAAAAAGAGTAGACTTAATACTAGCAGCCCAACGACAAAAAAAATCATGATGAGGCACAGATAATAGGAGGAGTTACAACTCTTTTCAACATATAAACATAGCATAAGCACATAGGAGCTTGATCCACATATAAAAACACATAAGAGCTTATCATTTACTTCACATAAGGAGGAACCACCTTCTCCATATCACCATAAGCTCAATATGAACACCTTGATAGAGTTGACATGAAAATTTCTTATCAAAAAAACACTAAACATGTTCAACACAACTCTAATGAAATCAATGTAGAACTCTACACATTTAAGTGCACACTATCTATAAGAAGGATACTTATGAAAACTCAATTAAGGCATGGATTTCTACAAAACATGATAACTTCAACAATATTCATAGAATTCATTTAAGAGAAAACTACTAACCTTAACTTTGGCTAGGAGTTGGAGGAAAAAAGATGAGGATAGAGGGACATCATTTCTTGCTCGACCTTTCATGTTGCACCCTCAACAATGTGGTTCGTCCAAAGAACTTTTACGAAGTTAAATTCCTTATTCGTCAGTTTCTTAACAAGAGATCAAGATCTCAACCGAGAAATATTCAAAAGAAATATCCTATTTTACCCCTAAACCTTCTAGTGGAAGAATCGACACCGTATCACCAATACACTTCTTGAGCGTAGACACATGGAAAATCGGATGAAACAAGGCCAATTCAATTGCCAACTCTAACTCATATGCAACTTCTCCCACCCTTTTCAAAAACTTACAGAGGCCCCATATAATGGGAAATATGTTTTCCCTTCTTTAAAAACCACAACACCGCTTTAATGGGTGAAAGATTCAAGGTCCCTATTTCTATTGCTAGCATAAGATTTTTACCGACTATAATACATTTTCAATCTCTCCTTTATGAGTCAAACCTTGTCCAATGCCTCATAAACTATCTACAGTCCAAGAAGAGAAAACTCACCCACATAGAAATCGCCACCTCCGACCATATAGTGCTTCAAAAGGTGCCATACAAATACTCACATGATAGTTATTGTTGTAGGATAACTCTATTAATGATAGATGATCACCCCCATTACCTTTGGAATCAATCAAACAAGACCTCAATATTTCTTCTAGAGTTTTAATGGTGCGCGCTACTTGTCCATCTATTAAAGGGTAGAATGCATTGCTATACTTTACTTGAGTACCAAGCCCACTTTAGAAAGATCTCCAAAAATAAGAAGTGAATTAGGATCCTCTATCCGAAATGATCAACATCAAGTTACCATGAAACTTCATGATTTCTTTAACATACAATAAAGCATACTCCTCCGCCGATTAAGAAACTTTTATGCGAAAGAAGCGGGCTGACTAGGTCAATCTATCCACTTTAAGCCAAATAGAGTCATGTTGTCCACTTGAGTGAGGGAACCTACCACAAAGTCCATATTGACATATTTGCACATCCAAGTGGGGATTTCAGTATCTAGGTTTATAAATCCCGATCCTTGATGCTCGACTTTGACTTGTTGGATGTTTGAGCACGAAGCATCAAAAATGGCTTTCCCTCTTTTCATTCCATTCCACCAATAAATCTCATGAAAATCATGATGCATTTTGGTGGCCCCAGGATGAATGGAATATCAGGAGCCATGATCCTCTTCCATGATTTCTCCCTTAATCCATCCACAAGCAGTACACAAAACCTTACTTGGTACCTAAGTAACCCATCATCCCATTTGGAGAAAGACTTATTATTCTTTATATGGATTGACCCCTTCAATTCCATCAATAGGGGAAAAAGATGTTGCGTAGACTTCACATTTACCACTAAAGAGGGCATAGAGTTATGAAGGACCATTAAACCATATTTTGTAGATTCCTCTAGTCGAACACCAAACTGGGATAACCTATGAATATCCTTAACTAGTTCTTTTTTATCATCACTCACATGAGTCACACTACCCTTGCACACTTAACTCAAAGTATATGCAACCACATTAGCTTTCCTTAGATAGTAAAGTAGACTCATGTCAAATCCTTTAAAAGCTATAATAACCAATTATGGTGTAGATTCAAGACTTTTATAGTGAATACATATTGAAGACTCTTGTGACCGGTGAATACATCAACATGTACCCCATATATATAATATCTCAAAATTTTCAAGGTATAAACTACGACCACAAGCTAAAGGTCATGGGTTTTGTAATTCTTCTCATCTTTGTTGAGTTTCCTATAGGAATATACTATCACCTTACCATGTTTCATAAGGACACATCCTAGACGCACTTGTGAAGCATCACAATAAACGAGAAACCCTTTTGTATACTATGATAAAGTCAACACTTGAGCAGAAGCAAGTCTAGCATGCACTGATTGGAAGCTCTCTTCACAAGATTATGGCATTTTGAACTTGGACTTCTTTTGGGTTAAGGCCGTTAATTTAGATGCGATGGACAAAAATCCCTCAAAAATCCTCCTATAGTAACCATACAACCCTAGAAAACTTTGGATGTTCGTAGGATACAAAGGTTTAGGACAACATTTGACCACTTCAATTTTTCTTGGATTGACCTCAACTCCTTCACAAGAGACAATATGCCCAAGAAAAGTGATCGACCTCAAAAAGAATTCACATTACTAAAGTTGGTGATAACCTAAGGTGATTCTTTAAAAAGCAACTTTCTCCTTGGAGTTGATCAAGTCATCAATCCAAGGGAACAAGTTTTTATTCTTTATGGTGACATTGTTCAATTTATGATAGTCCATAGACATTCTCGAATACCCATTCTTTTTCTTCACGAACATAACCGGGGCACCACAAAGAGATATTCTTGGTTGAATAAAACCCTTATCTAGCAAATCTTTAAGTTGAGCCTTTAGTTCCTTCAGCTCTGTCGGGGACATCCAATAAGGAGGGATTGAAATAGGTTGTGTATCCAATAATAAATCTATGTTGAAGTCAATATCCCTCTTTGGATGAACTCCGAGAAGGTCATCGGGAAAGAGCATAAGAGATTCGTTTACTACGGGTACCGATTCTATGTGTTGGACATTAGATTCAAATCCCTAACTCTAAATATGTGGTAGAGAAAACCTTATGCAATAAAATTTCAAGATTTAGACACTAAATAATCTTACACCTTTTATTTGAATTATCTTCTGTCCACTAAAAAATTGTGTTCATTGGAAAATTTAAATTTTACTACCCTTGTCCTACAATCATGTAAGACACCCAAAATGAGTTAGGGTGTCTAGAGCATCTATTGTACTTGTAAAATTTGTAATATGTTAATTCATTGTTGTAAAGTATTCTTGGGTTATTTGAAGTCATTTTGAAGTCAAACGTCAAGGGGCGACCAAGACGTTTGACGACTAGTTACCTTAGGTCCTTATGTGTTTTTATGTGCTTATATGTGTGTCATGAGAATATGAAGTGTTTAAATGAGTAAATATTTATGTTAACGATAAATGTGTATAGTTTAATGAAGTTTGATGGTTAATCATCCAAGAACATCTAAAACGTTCGAAAGTTAGCCTTTAGATATTCATTTGTGTCATTAGTGTGCCTTTCATGTTTGGATGTGTTTTACGTGTTCGTTTTGGGTGAAACTTGCATGGAAGTCATTTAAAATGTCAAGGTGTATATTCACGTTGGAAACTTCCGTGTACGAATCCACAAGGGGCCCTCAAAGAAACACTCAAAGGTTGTCGAGACACTGCCTTGGCAGTGTCAATAGACAGAACCAAATGATGCCCCATTTTTGGGTGTATTTAAGTGATCGAAAATTTGATCAACCCATTCCGAATCTAATTCACACATATTAGACTTTCCCTGCAAAACAATTTCTTTCTAGAAACCTCGATTGAATGTGAATCTCATGAAAAGGTCAGAGCATGGACTCACATGAATTATTCATCTAGTTTTAAAGGTTTTCTCTTAAATAAAGGTATGGTGATCCTTCATCTCTAGTTATCCTTCGATCTAGCCATGGGTTCTTTCTCGAAACATTTTCAAAGGATTAATTATAATGAATTGATGAAAATGCTTTGGTTATAAGGTGAATTTGAATCCAATTAAATTGTGAATCCATGTCCCTTCCCAAACTCTATTTAGCCTATACATGGGCATTGTGATCGCTACTTATTATTGGTGGATTTGTTAATCTATTACATTGAATTTCTTATGTCTACTGTTTATTATGTATATTGATCGTGAAATTTTGATGAATGATCCATGTGGATCAATATATGAAGATTTGAATAACTCTAGCATATGTCATTTTGTGTTCACTGTAACCTTGCCTCTATTATGCAGGAATGGGGGATTCAACTGTGTTGGGATAAGTGTATCTAAGTCCTTTGTTTGGAATTATTGATGAATTATAGATATGTGATCCATGTCAATCAAGGTTTTATTACCCTACGTTCTCCTATCTTTCATGGATTCCGAATATAGCCTGCTCATTGTAATCTCGATTTTATGAGAAATTCATGTTTTATTTGATTATGCAAAGAAAATTGTGGTTGATATTATGGAATAATTGTGGGTATGAATGCTTGATGATAAATGTAAAGGAGTCTTGGTATGAATTGATCTAGGTTCTTCTAACCTATAAATTGAATGTTGTAATGTACATGATATAATCTTAATTCTAGGGTACATAAAGCACGAGTTAGACTTGATTATTATGTCTTTAGCTAATTCCCTAGATTTATACTATTGATGAATTAGGATTGATGATCCATGCAAGTGAAATTTGTTAACGGTCTATGTCCTTTTACTTTCAAGTATATTAGTGATGTATTGTACTAGTTTGTAGCTTGGTATTGTTGTAGCTTATGCATGACTTCATATTTGATTATAGTACTTTAGACAATGCCTTATACTTGAATTGTTGATGAAACAGTATTAATGGTCAATGATGACAAAAGGCTAAAGTATTCGTAAGAATTGCTCTACTTCTCTACTTCTCTACTTCTCCATAGTATTGTTTATGAAACCTTGTATGGAATTCTGTGGTATGGTCCACTTATGATGGAGGTTTTTACTTTATTGTCATTATATATCTGTTGACTATGTACATGAAGACAAATTTATGAATATATAAGTATGTGGTTATGATGATCACACTGTGTAACCTTTCCCTAGTCTTCTATTCTAGTTGTGAATCTAGGTTATGTAGCTAGCGTTATAAGCATGAAAATTGTTATGGTAAGATAATGTGGAGGCACTGCCATAAATGATGTGTTAAGGATTGATGATCCCTACCCATGTACCCTTATGTGAATGTGTTAGTAGATAATGTTAGGAGTCTTAAACTGTAATATGAAGTGAGCTTTTCTCTTGCGTTTAATTGTGTTGTGTGGTCTAAGCTTGAAGGTGTAATATATGGTCCTAAGAGGGTGGCTGCGTCAATGTGTTTCTTAATAGCCACTATGTGGTCATGTTTACTAATGTACACATACACTCACACCTTATGCATACTTAGAATGTAGGAAAGGGTCATGATGTGTAATGAAAGGTTGTTTACATATTCACTAAATGTCCACTACAATGAATATAAGGTAAATTTATGTGAAGTATGTTATGTATTCCATTAACTAGGATGACTTGATATGTGTACATAAGACTGGTTAACGGACCGGAACCGGTTCACCGGACCGGAATGAACCGATACCGGACCAGACCCGAAATCGTTGATCGGTATGTTGACCGGTACAGGGATGAACCGAACCATAATTACCGGGATGATTCATCGGTTCCTTCCCGTTATACTATATACCGTGTTGGAACTGGAATGAGCTGGAACGGACCGGGATGGAACGGGACGGAATTAACAGGACGATATTTTTTGGAATTACGAAAATACAATTATTTTTTTAAGTATAAATTAATAGTTTTTAAATTTATACTATAATTTTTACTTAAGTTTATTTTAAAGATATTTTATTAATTTTTTTGTTTTTGTTAAGTTTACAAGTAATGACTAATAAAGTTTTCAAATTTAAAATCTTTTGAAGTTTATACTTTATAAGTTATTACTTATATTCATAAGTATTTATTTTATAAGTTATATTTATAACTTGTATCTTGTAAATATTAATTAAATAAAATTTCTATATTTTAAAACATTAAATTAAATTAAATTATATAAAATATAAAATATAAAAAAATAAATATATATTAAATAAATCGGACCGTAAATGGACCGGACCGGACCGGAACAAAACCGGAATGAATCGGTACCGGTACACCGGTATGAAATCATGGTTTCATCCCGTTCCGTGTACCGTTTCAGACTATCGCGTCTCGTCCCGTAGGCAACCGAAACGGGACGAACCGGAACGCTACCGGTACGTCCCGTTCCGTTGAAAAGGGTATTGGACCTTGTCTATACATTGCATATGTGTGCTTTGATAGGATACTTCCTACGTTGATGTTCCAAGTACCCGAATAGGCTTGTATGATCATGTTATGACTTGTATTCTATGATGTTAAGTATATTATATGATAAAGTATGAATGTGCATAGTGTCTTTGTATGTTTATATTAAAGGATTGCTCATACAATTATACCTATAGACTTATGCATGGATAAATGAACATGTGTGACAATTATGTGTTATATGAAAGGTTTACACTCACATATAAGTATACATACATATGTATGAAGATCTTGTCGATAGAGGAGCCATGAAAGGTGTGCTCAAGTGTATCCTAAACTAGATAGGTGCTTTCATATGCTATGTCCATGTGAAAGGGTTTCTCACATGATATAGGTTGATGAATTCTCATCTATGACCTATGATCTAAGCATATGAGGGGATGACTCTCCAAAGCCTAATTTTATAAAGTAAATTTAATAATATGCTTTTCAATTAAGGGTATTTAGCCTAGCACTGAGAGAACTTGAAACTTAGGGGTGTCCCTTCCTATTGTAGGACGGTAGGTGACCATAATTCTTATGATGTAGATAACAACAATGCCTCAAAAGGCATAAAGAGGGTTTCTATAGTGAATAACCATAATGCCCTATTAGGCACAAAGAGGGTTTACACATGTCCCTCCAAGTTCCCTAACTATGCGTTCCCTATAGGATCTAGCCATTGATATCAACTAATATGCTTGCACGTGTTAATTTTCTACCTTGGCTAGGTAATAACACCTTCCATTGTTATAAGGCTTTACAAAATCAAATACCATGTTTAGCACGATTGGTCTTAGTGTTGGTTTAGTCTATAGTTTCCCTAAAGTAAAATAGACAATGTAAGTAAATAAATAGGACCCTAACTAGGATTACCTAAGGGAGGTTACTTACGATAGGTGAAAGTAATTAACCTACCTAGACATTGCAGAATTAGCTTCTTAGGGAGTTCTTGGAAGGCGTTCTAATGCATGTGTCTATGAATAAGTTCCTTATGCATGACTTTGTTGTATTTGTCTACTTGTTATGAACGTGCGAATGGTATGAATCTATATGATGTTGTCTTGTGCTTATGTTCGTAAGTTGGTCTTAATGATTATATGATGAAGGTTATTTGCATTAATGAAGTTGTCTATATGACCTTGTTTATGTATGAAATAAAGAGGTAAGGCTTGTGGTGTCATGATATATGTACAGAGTATTTGTGAGGTCATGGGGCTTCACATTTACATTGTACTAGTGGAATTAGATTTGGATTTTGAGTAAGGTGTTATAATGTACTATGTGAAGTTAAATTGGTGTATGTGAATCATAAGTAACGTTCACTATAATGCCTTATGGTCTTGACTTGAAGGTGTCTAATAATGTGCTATACTTCTATGATGATATATGATGACTTCTGTGATGGTCATGTGAAGCCCCATAACACCACACAACTAAATAGATAAGATAGGAGACCATAAGTAAAACTTTGATTCATATAACTTTTAACATAATTAGTCATCACTTCATATGACAATATAACCAAATAACATATTTATCATAATAGCCAACATTAATGTAAGAATAACATCATATATCATAAAAATATATATTTCATACCATCATATTAATTAAGAACAATCTCCTAGGATTTCCCTAAGAGTCAACTTGGGTAATGTGTAGGTAGCGTCCCATACTACTACCTATACTAAGCGAACTCCTCAACTCACCCTAGTATCTTACTTGTCTTTAATTTTACATGATGGAACATACGCCTAACCGACATAGACCATGTCATCTAAACATGGAATCCAATGTCTTCCCCACACCGTAAAGAGGTGGTCTATCTACAAAATTAGAACCTAACATGACATAACTTTCTAGGTGGATCCACTAACTAGAATCCTATGGTGGAAACATAGTTCAAGAACTAGGAGATGTATTAGAGAACCATAGTTCCACATTACATGGAAACCTCAATCTCATGAGAATCATTGTCAACCTACCTTCCCCTAGGGAAGGAACACTTCCCATATCTAACTCATCGTTGCTTAACTTAAGTCCCTTTTATTGAGATAACCTTTAATTTGTTTTTAATAATAAACTTATCATAGGTCATATGAGATTATCTCCCTCTGTAACATGATTATGAGCTCAATTATATTAGATAAGAATTTTCCTTTCATCATAACCTTTCTTCTGTGAGATTAACATAACATAATAACCTTGTGTAAAGCATATAAGGGATATCATAAAATTACATATTCGTGTTCATATCATGATCTCACAGTTTACGTATTCATAGACAAAATATTCACATAGAATCATCATACACACTTCTCATACCATAGCATCAAAACTTATATGCTAACATAAACATCTAAGAGAAATCACAATTTTAGAAGACTTACCTCATGTTTCCAAGAACTTGATTCATCATATAATATGCATAATAATACTTTGTGAAATAATCAATGATATAATCTAGAAAAACACATAAAATCATGTACGAAATCAATAAAGGGTTCATTCAGGTCTTAATACCAGTCCTAACGTTTACACGTTATCAAATACAATAAACAGCCCATTCAAAACTATCACTTAGAGAAATATCATGTATCAAACGTTATTAAAACATTATAAATTAAATACTTAAGAATTTGTGTGAAATTAGCTATGGAAAGCATTTACTTTTCATTGAAAAACATAAATCTAGGGTTAGGAAGAAAATCCATTTTGTAGAGTAAACACCCTTGTAGTTGAAGTTCTTGAACACTTATCTTGAAAGGAACTCTTAGGGAATGGAACTGCATGAGTGAAAAACCATACTTTACAGATAAAGAATCCACGAACTCATTATTGGAAATTTCAAAACCTTCGGCTTCTTCTTAATTTTTTCTTGTTCTTTAATGGAGTTTTGAATAAGCGAGTCTTCTTGAGAGATTAAGATAATTTCGTTTGATTCTGATTTTGGACGTGTATATGCGGTCTAAAACTGACCTAATATTAGTATATAGACGTCAAAAGAATTACCCTAAAGAGACTTCACTTAAATTACCTAAAACGCCCCTAATAAATTTACTAAAACTAGGAGAACATTTGACATAGGGTCTCGGGTTTCTACTAGCATTGAAATTAACTAATTATTTTGCTGATTTAATTAATTAAGTGTTCTAGGGTAATTACTAAAGTACCCCTAAGTCATTAGAACCATAATTAATCCCATTGGACCATCCTAGGTTAGGTACTATGATGTTTCTTTTGTTAGTTACTCTGCTAGTGTTACCCGGTTAGGTCATAGGTTGTCCAGTGCACTTCTTAGTTTATTTTTCTTTGTCCTACGTTAGTTAGATATTAAGGTAAGTTAGTTAGGTCCTAGTACTTATTAGGAATCTTGTCCCCATGTGCCTAGGACTACTGTGCACCTGGCCCCTAACGACCTAACTGAATCGATTGGGCTTGTCTCTTGTCTCTCGGCCAACATCACATGTGCTTGATGCGCCCTTCTTATTGTCCTAATGATCCTCACTATGTCCTTGGAAACTACTTAATCTACATGATCATTTTTATGGTTATGTGCTAAGGTGCCTAGGCTTAACACTTGGATGCCTCATACCTAATGTGTTTGCTTATTGATTACGAATTTTAGCCTAGGGTCTTCATAGCAGGTAAACTTCCTAAATAAGCATGGATTGGTGCATTTGAACATCAAGTTGTATTCTATGTTTTGTTAATTCCTAGAAATTGGCAAACACCCTTAAGCCAATATTTTTTAACATTCCCAATATTACTAATACTAGACAATGGGATGCCTATGTACCTTAATACATATTCTTAAAACCTAATAAGCTCTTCACTAGACAAGTATATTTTCTGGGAATTCATTTTAAGCATTATTAAATACATTAAGCTATAGTCTAAGTCATGGAATTTTCAGAGTGTTACATTTTCCTTGTGACCTTAAGGTGATGCATTGAACCAAGTATATATAGAGGGTTACTTGGAATGTTAATGAGTTAAAAGAAGAAGTTCACTGCAAAGAGGAAAATGCTCACCGTAAAGCTTGAGGGGCTCACAGTAAAGTGACCCCAAAAGTAGCTTAAATTGTATATATTATTTTATATGATGTTTGACTTTTGAATATGTCTATATGAAGTATTTGAATGATATTACTACTATTGATCAATGGTTTATGAAGATATTCTGTAAAAGGCATGAAGTATGATTTCATGTAAAATTTCCCTTTTAAGTGCATGTTTTGCATGGTTGTCATCCTTAGTGAATTCTTATACTAAATACATTCTTCTCTAAGTTTTAACAAAATGTAGGTTATTGATGGTTAAAGGATGTCTTTATTGGTGAGGAGCTTGATATGTGATTCTAAGCTCATGGAAAGGAAATCCTTAAATCCAAGGAGTCCTATGTGTAGTTTACCATAATGTTCTTTAATGGTATACTTATGTATTATGTTATGAGGGTCATGTCCCTTAAGTACTCTTATGATGTTGAGTCTAGGATGGCACAAATAGACTAGAGTCTTTAACTATGTCTGATGATATTTATATACACACACACACACACAGATATATATATACATATATATATATATATATATATACATGAAGTAATGTTTTAGCATATGATGTGCTATAAATGTTTTAAATTTTCCACTCAATTTACCTATGACAATGCGATGAATGACGACTATGGGCTTTTATAAGACCGGCGAGGGGTCAAGTACACCATATTACTTCTAGGGGGTGCTCCTTGGATGTGGAAAATGTTGTATCAAAGCATGAGGTTTATGAAACTTGTTTTAGGTTCCAAAAGTCTCATATTGCCACATCTAGTAAAGTTTTGATCATCGGTGTGAATCCCGACACATCTATGAGCGAGAGGCTATAGAAAGATAGAGTTTTCCTTCTTTACTCTTCTCAAGTCGTACCATGGAACTTAACTTTATAATATACCTCCCTTATGTTTACATGTCCGTAGTTCTTTTAGATGTTATTACTTAGATGAGATAGTATCTCTGGGCTTGATGGAGAAAATGTGAGTTTTGGTGCTTATGTTTATTTTGTGGTTTAATGAGTATGTATGAAGGTGAATTTTGCAATGATATGTTAATATAATGTTCCTTGTGTCTATATATGAGACCTATGTGAAATAGCATGTTACATTGAGAAATATATGTCATGATGTGGTTAAAGCATGCTAGGAGTTGTAATCGGGAAAATGAGTTTTTTTGGAATGGTTTTCTACTATATGGTTTTACATGATAGTAGCTTAATGATATGATTTGAGCTTGAAATGCTTTAGGAATATATTAAATGGTAAAGGTGCATGTTGCTTATGTATATGTGTTTAAAAGTATTCAATTTTACCCTTGTATATGTGTGAATCTTAATGATTGCTTTACATGGATTGAAGTCTTTGGTAAAGGCTTTATTCTAGGAGTGAGGGTGGCATGTTTGTCTTCGTAGGGTGATAATGTGGGTTTGAATCACCTAGAAGTCACCTTTCTTTAAGGTGGAATTAAAAGGAAGATTTTATATGGTTAAGTCTCCTTGTTGGTTTCCCCTAGTAGTGTATGACCTTTGTGTCTATTATAATATTGAAATCCTCATGTTGTGAAGAGTATGACTTAACTTGAATATTCTGTAATAATTTTCTTAGATGATAAGGTTTAGAATGACTTGGTTTACTTACTATAATTCGAAGAGGTAATCACTTTTAAGTGATGAAAATGAATGTTGTTAAGTTAAGATCCTCATGAGTCTGGGTTAAGTTTATCTAAATTGGGTTTACCATATGTAGGGGATGGTTATGTGAGTATAAAGGTTGTAGACATTTCTATCTTTTCCTTTTATTTTGCTTGAGCTTGAATCTAAAGAATTCTTAGTAAGCTTGTTCATTATAGGAGTATTATCTAAAGTATAAACTCTATGACCTCTATATGTTCGGTATGTATTGTTTGACACTATCTTAAAAGTATTTTGAAGATTTGAAAGTACTTGAAAATAAATTTTTCTTAACTTAATAGTTTTGTCATGTTGATTGTGCACCTTGATATACTAGCTGTGCATTTAACTTAAAGAGACAAGGTAAGAAGCATGTTTGAAGTCAGTTTTTATGTGTAAGCTTTAGCCTTAGAATGAAAAATTTGAGTCTCTTTAAAATGAAAATGATGACTCATTTGAAAACAATGTGACTTTTATGGTTAGGAAAGCATGATTGTAGGTTCACTTTTGAAATGTGAAGGCGTGTCCATCTATTGTTCTTGTGTGTGCCTATAAATTGTAAGACTTTCCCTGAATGATATCTTTTTATGAAAGCTAATATCAAGCTAGAAATTGAAATGTTGTGAAATGATTTCGTAATAGTGTGATGTGTGTGGTGTAATTTACCATTTTGACTTCACTAGGAAGGATGTTTGAGCATTCCATGATTCAAAGTTGAGAAATTCTCATGTTACAGTAATGTTGAACTTTGTGCATTTGATTATGTATGAAATCATGAGACAAGTAAGTGTGTTCAGAAGAGGACATTTCTCCATGGACACAACTAAGAATGACATTATTGAGTATGACCCTCATAGCAGTAGGTCTAACTAATAATGATCCTTGTTAATTCAATTGACTCAAGTATATGTGCATGGAAGTATGAGTTCTTAATTGTTTATTAATTGTTGTTAAGATTCTCTTGAGTCTAGGTTAAGTTTATTTAAATGTGTTTTACCATATGTGGGGGATGGTTATGTGAGTATTAAGGTTGTAGACATTTCTATCTTGTCCTTTTATTTTTCTTGAGCTTGAATTAAAGAATTCTTAGTAAGCTTGTTCATTATAGGAGTCTTATCTAAAGTATAAACTCTATGACCTCTATATGTTCGGTATGTATTGATTGACACTATCTTAAAAGTATTTTGAAGATTTGAAAGTACTTGAAAATAAATTTTTCTTAACTTAATAGTTTTGTCATGTTGATTGTGCACCTTGATATACTAGTTGTGCATTTAACTTAAAGAGATAAGGTAAGAAGCATGTTTTGAAGTTAGTTTTTATGTGTAAGCTTTAACCTTAGAATGAAAAATTTGAGTCTCTTTAAAATGAAAATGATGACTCATTTGAAAACAATGTGACTTTTATGGTTAGGAAAGCATGATTGTAGGTTCACTTTTGAAAAGTGAAGGCGTGTCCATCTATTGTTCTTGTGTGTGCCTATAAATTGTAAGACTTTCCCTGAATGATATCTTTTTATGAAAGCTTATATCAAGCTAGAAATTGAAATGTCGTGAAATGACTTCGTAATGGTGTGATGTGTGTGGTGTAATTTACCATTTTGACTTCACTAGGAAGGATGTTTGAGCATTCCATGATTCAAAGTTGAGAAATTCTCATGTTACAGTAATGTTGAACTTTGTGCATTTGCTTATGTATGAAATCATGAGACATGTAAGTGTGTTGAGAAGAGGACATTTCTCCATGGACACAACTAAGAATGACATTATTGAGTATGACCCTCATAGCACTAGGTCTAACTAATAATGATCCTTGTTAATTCAATTGACTCAAGTATATGTGCATGGAAGTATGAGTTCCTAATTGTTTAATAATTGTGGTTGGATCTTGCCAAGTGTGACTTAAAGATGGTTTCATGATAAAATCTTAATAATATGAAATATAAAGGCCATGTTATGATTAGAAGAAGGATTTCCCTCCTATGAAAATGATAAGAGCTTATGTTTTTGATGTATTAAAGAGTGAGTGAATAATGTTTTTTGCTTGCTTATGTTTAATTGTGTGCTAAA
This sequence comes from Solanum lycopersicum, assembly GCF_036512215.1. NCBI lineage: Eukaryota > Viridiplantae > Streptophyta > Magnoliopsida > Solanales > Solanaceae > Solanum > Solanum lycopersicum. Next base: position 45,651,966 of record NC_090807.1, read on the forward strand.
TGGTTTGAAGTTGTGTTCCTTGTAAGTTTGACGCATTAACATCTATATGATTATGTTCTAAAAGTTATTAGTTTCTCTATGATTCATTGAAGTTCTTACTGTGATTAAAGTGTTCTAATAGTCATTTGAGGATGAAAGTTCTCAAGTCGGGATATTGTAAGACCCCCAAAATGAGTTAGGATGTCTAGATTCTAAATTGTTCCTATAAAATTGTTAACATGTTAGTTAAGTGATTTAAGTTATGCTTGGGTGATTTGAACTCATTTGGAAGTCAAAAGTCAAGGGGCGACCAAGACATTTGAAGACTAGTCACTAAGGGGCCTTATGGATTTTTATGTAATTATGTGTGTGTCATTAGACTATGAAGTTATAAAATGAGTAATAAAGATTTTTATAGGTAGTGTGTGGATTTTGATTAAGTTTTGAGGTCAAATGTCTAAGAATATCTAAGACGTTCGAAAGTTACTCTTGAAACGTTCATTTGTCTCTTGAGCGTGCCTTACATGTTTGGATGAGTTTTACTTGCTCATTTTAGGTGAAAATGGCATAGAAGGTCTTCAACATGTTAAGGTGTATATTCACGTTGGAAACGCTCGGGTAAAACTCCCTAAGGGCCCTGCAAAAGGCCCTCAAAGGAGGACCCAAAGGTTGTTGAGACACTTTCTATTGAGTGAAATAAATGACTCCCCATTTGTTGACAAGCGGCCCGTTAGTGGTGAATTCATCGATAAAATCTTATCCTGGGCAAGTTTTAGCAAAAGAAAATTCCAAGACCAATCGACAGAAGCCATAGACGGTCTGTGTATTGACCTACTGTGCATCGATGGTTGTCGTTGAAGCAGGCTGAAACAGGCTACCTAGAGACTGCCTCCTTTAAGGGGTGAATGGGAAATTCACCCCACGTCCTAAATTGACCCTACCTTATTTATTTGGTTATATTTGGGTGTATTTAAGTGATCGAAAACGTGATCAACCCATTCTGAATCCTATTTACAAAAATTATATTTTTTTCTCCAAAACCAATTCTTTCTAGAAACCTCCATTGAAGGTGAAGGTAAAAGAAATATTGAATCAGGTTTTCCCATGGATTCTTCATCTAGTTTAAGAGGGTTTATCTTAACTTAAGGTATGGTGATCCTTGATCTTTAGTTATCCTTCCATCTAGAGGGTTAATCATAAAGTTTTCAAAGAGATTTCATGATCAAACTTCTTCATCTTCAATGTAGCCATGGGTTCTTTCTCAAAATGTTTTCAAAGGCTTAATTATGTTGAATTAATTATAATTTATTGGTTATAATGTGAATTTGAGTCCAATTGCATTGTGAACCCATGTCCCTTCCCAAGCTCTATTTAGACGAAGCATGGGCATTGTGATCGTGTATTGTTATTATATTACGTTTAATTGCTTATGTCTATTGTTTATTATGTATATTGATGGTGAATTTTTGATGAATGATCAATGTGGATCAATATATGAAGATTTGAATAAGTCTATCCTATGTCTCTATGTGTTCATTGTAACTTTACCTCTATTATGCATGAATGAGGGATTCGATTGTGTAGGGATAATCGTATCTACTGACTTACTTGGATGTTATTGGATGAATTTTAGATAAGTGATCCATGTGGATCAATATTTTATTATCTCATGTTCTTCTATATTTCATGCATTCCTAATGTAGCATTTTAATTGTAATCTCGACTTTATGACAAATTGTAATTGGATTTCGATTACTCAAAGATTATTGTAGATACTTCCTTAGATTGATATTATGGAATAATTGTGGGTGTGAATTTTTGTTGATCAATGTAAAGGTTTCTTGGTATGAATTGATCTAGTTTCTTGTATTCTATAAATTGAATGTTATAATGTACATGATATGCTCTTAATTCTAGGGTAGAGAAAGAACGAGTTAAGCTTGATTATTATTTCTGTAGATATTCCCTAGATTTATCCTATTGATGAAATATGATTGATGATCCATTCAAGAGAAATTGGTTAATGGTGTATGTCCTTCTACTTTATTGTATACTAATGATGTATTGTACTAGTTTGTAGCTTGGTCTTGTGGTAGCTTATGCATGGCTTTGTGTATGATTATTGTACTTTTTCTACTGCCTTATACTAGAATTGTTGATGAAAGAGTATTAATGGTCAATGATGACCAAAGGCTAAAGTAATGGTAAGAATTGCTCTGTTTCTCTACTTCTCTACTTCTCTATAGTATTGTTTGTGAAGCATTGTATGAAATTTTGTGGTATGGTCCACTTACGGTGACTGTGTTTACATTTTTTTCATTATATATGTGTTGACTATGGACTTGAAGGAAAATTAATGAATATATGTGTGTGTTGTTATGATGATCATACTGTGTAACTTGTGCCTAGTCTTCTATTCAAGTTGTGAATCTGAGTTATGTAGCTAGTGTTATAAGCATGTAAATATTTATGTTAAGATAATGTGTAGGCGCTGCCATTAATTATGTGTTAAGTATTTAAGAACCCTACCCATGTACCCCTATGTGAATGTGCGAATAGCTAATGTTAGGAGTTATAAAGTGTAATATGAAGTTAGCTTATCTCATAAGCTTAATTGTTTTGTGTGTTCTAGGATTGAAGGTGTAATATGGTCCTAAGAGGGTGGCTGCCTCAACGTGTTTATTAATATCTATTATGTGATCATGTTGACCAATGTACACATACACTCACACCTTATGGATGCTTTAAATGTAGGAAAGGGTTATGCTGTCTAATGAAAGGTAGTTCTCATATTCACTAAATGTCTATTGTTATGAATGTGAGGTAAATGCATGTGAAGTATGTTATGTATTCCATTAACAAGGATGACTTAATAGTTGTACTAGTATGGGTAAGGGTATGGGACAATGTCTATACATTGCACATGTGTGCCTTGATTGGATACTTCCTACATTGGTCTTCCAAGTACATGAATAGGATTGTATGAACATGTTATGAATATGACATATATACTATGATTTTAAGTATATGATATGATCAAGTTTGAATATACATAGTGTCTAGTTATGTTTATATGAAAATAATTCTCATATAGTTATACCTATAGACTTACACATGGATAAGTGAACATGTGTGACCTTTATGATTTATGTGAAAGGTTTACTCATATATAAGTATACACACACTTGTATGAAGATCTAGTGGATACAGGAGCCATGAAAGTTGTGCTCAAGTGTATCCTAATATAGATAGGTGCTTGCATATGTTATGTCCATTTGCAAGGCTTTCTCACAAGATATACGTTGATGGATTCTCATCTATGACCTATGAGCTATGAATAAGAGGGGATGACTCTCCTAATTTTGGTTTTATAAAGTAAAGTTAATAAAAGGCTTTTCATTGAAGGGAACTTAGCATAGCACTGAGAGAACATGAAACTGAGGGGTGTACCTTTCCATTGTAGGAAGGTAGGTAACCATAATACTAATGAGGTGGATAACCACAATGTCTCAATAGGCATAAAGAGGATTTCCATAGTAAATAACCATAGTGCCCCTTTTTTTCACAAAGAGGGTTTTCACATGTAACTCCAAGTTCCATAACTATGCTTGCGATATATGATCTAGGAAGTCATATCAACTAATATGCTAACATGTGTTAATGTTGTACCTTGGATAGGTAATAACATCTTCCATTGGTGTAACGCTCTACAAATCATTATGCATGACATGGTGGTATTCCTCTACTTTTGAACAAGGTGTTCATGGTATGAATCTATATGATGTGGTCTTATCCTTAGGTGCATATGTTTGTCTGAATAACTATATGATGAAGAACTCATTGTCATAAAAAAGGTTGTTGATATTACATTGTTGATGATTGAAATAGAGTGTTAAGGCTTGTAGTCTTATGATAGGATTACTAAGTATGTCTGAGGTTATGGGGCTTCACATGTACATAAAACTAGAGTACTTAGATTGGGATTGTGAGTGAGGTGTTATAATATTGTATGTGAAGAAAAAGTGGTGTATGTGAATTATAAGTAAAGTTCACTGTAATGCCTTATGGTATTGAATTGAAGGTCTCTTGTAAAGTGCTATGCTTCTATGATGATATATGATGACTTGAGTAAGTTGTATGTATGGTTTTCCATGTGACCAGAAAGTTATGTATTGCACCAAGTATAACTAGAGGGTTACTTGGCCGGTTAATGAGTTAATAATAAGAAGTTCACTGTAAAGCATAAAGGACTCACTGTAAAGTGACCCCAAATATCGCTTAAGTTCTATGTGTGATTTTCTATGATGTTTGGATTTTGAATATGTCTATCTGAAGTATCTTAATGATGTAATTGCTATTGTATAAATGTTTTATGAAGAGTTTGTCAAAAAGACGTGAAGTATGATTTCAAGTAAAATATCCCTTTTAAATGCAGGTTTTTGCATGGTTGCCATACTTAGTACATTCTTGTATTAACTCCATTCTTATATACTTTCACACAAATTGTAGGTTATGGATGCTTAAAGTATGTCATTAATGAGGATATTCATATGTGATTACCAAGATTAAGGAAAGTAAATCCTTAAGTCAAAGGATGTCTTACGTCTAATTTACTGTAAAGTCCTTTAATACTGTACTTATGTATTATGTTATAAGACTCGTGTCCCTAAAATACATTGATGATGTTGAGTCTAGGTTTGAAAAAAGTGACTAGCGTCTTTAACTATGTATGGTAATATTATATATTATATATATATGAAGTAACTTTCTAGCATATGATGTGCTATGAATGTTTTTTATTTTCTGCTAAATTTACCTATGACAATGCGATGAATGATGACTATGGGCTTGTATGTATGTCATTTTACTTCAAGGGGGTGCTCCCCGGATATGAAAAATTAAATAGAGTCAAAGCAAGCTTGCAGCCAATCCATCCCAATATGACATCAATATCTAGCATATCAAATTTTATCAAGTCAACTAATGTAACTCTATTGGACAAGGAAATTGGAAAACCTTGTTAGACTCTTTTAGCCACCGCGGAATCACCCACTAGGGTGGAAGGTGAAAAGGGTTCATCTAATATGTCGGGTAGTATGTCATATTTCATTGCTACTAGAGGGGTCACAAATGATAATGTAGATTCGGGATCCAATAAAGCATATAAATTAAAGGAAAATAATAGTTACATACCGGTAACCACATCCGGTGAGGTATCTTCATCAACTCGAGATTGAAAAGCATAAAAGAGATTCTTTTTAGGAGCATTTGGATTCGGAGAATTTGCTTGTTCTTTTGAATTTTTCCTTTGTTGATCTTTCATCATAGGAAATCTATCTTCATGTGACCACTCTTTCCACAACCATACCAATTTCTTGTGCCAACTAGGCACTTACCATCATGTTTTTTATTACATTTTGATCAAACAAGCCTCTCAACATATGAACCACAACCCTTTACCTCTTGAGTCTTGGGATTTGACATCTCACTCTAATTGACCATTGAATTATTAGGAGGACATTGATTGGAGAACCGCTTATTGAACCTTCGCTTGTCTTGAACCTCATATCTAGTCATAGAAGGATTCCCATATTTGATTCTTGTCTTCTCCAAATCCCCACCAACTTGCTTGATTTGCTCCTCAATTTGTTTGTAATGAACGACAAGATTCGAGATGTCCATGCTAGGAATAAATATAGCGGACCTACATTCAATAACCAAAATGTTTAATATCCCCATTACGAATTTGTCAATCTTAGACCGAGAATTTGCAACCATAGTAGGAACATGCTTTGGAAGTCAAGTGAACTTGAGGCTATACTCCTTTAAACTTATTACACGTTAACGAAGGTTGATGAATTATTGCATTTTCCTCTCCCCTAATTCCAATGGAAATAACCTATCAAAATAGGCCGTCTTGAATAATCCTCAACTAGTATAGCCTTTTCTCAAGGGCCTCTCATACTTCCATTGCTCATAAAAAACATGAGCCACAACTTTGAGTTGGTAAGTAGCCAGTTCCTCCTTTTCTTGAGATCCATAGCATCAAGAAATTTGATCACTTCATCAATGAACATTTGTGAGTCCTCGTCCACCTTAGAACCATAGAATGTAGGGGATTCATCTTTGTAAAATACCTAATACTTCAAGCAGTGGTGTTAGCATTTGACTTCACTTGCACCCTTGAATACTAAGAATCTTCGTAGCAAATATATGAGTAAATCTATGATTAGCCTCCCTAATCTAAACATTAGATATATCCCCTTCTTCAATAGGAACTTAAGGGTTTTGAAGAGCTTTAGGGGGAACCGCCTCATTCAAATTTACCTCATCGACCCTTCGAGCATTCTTCCTTCTAGTACTAAGTGCCTATAGGAATAATAAAAGCATTATAAGAAAAGGGTATATAAAGTTGAGTGTGTTAGGAGCGACTATGGAATAACAATTGAGCGAAAATGTCTAAGCATTAGATCATCTATCATTCACATGTGGGCCACGCTTCACATCTACGAATAAGACCCTACATAGAAGTGTTTTGGTGAAATATAAATCCTAAGATAACTCAACCTCATGCTCTGATACCATGTTTGTAATGACCCAATGTACCTCATAGTCGTTACAAGAGTCGTCGTCCCCGAAGAGGACAAAGACTAGCCCTTAGAATATAGTATGACACATAATGTGTCAAAAATGGGGAAAATTTAAAACTTTATGTATTGAAACTTACTTAGACTTATCACATATTATGTATATTGTTTTCACATAAACTCCTTGCATATGAAGTTTACATAGACTTCTCTATCAGCATAACAAATCATATAAGAGTCTAAAGTCTCATCTCACATATAAAACATGTACAAGAGTACAAATGTTTGTACATAGACAATACATAAACAGTGCGCCATTATAGGCTAACAAGAAATGTCTCAATGATAAAAGAGAGAATAAATTTCTTTAAAAGTAAACAACATCATAGCTAGATTGGATCATTGCAACATATATGGACATGAGAACTCACCCATGACTTGGGAAAAGATCCAAGTCTTCCTTGAAAATTTGCCACGAACTCTTCAATGAACGGAACATCAAATTTTTCCTCAAATGTTTGGGGAAAAGGGGAGAAATATTTATTAGTACACCACACTTACTAAGTATGTCTTCTAAGCACAAAAATCGTCAATCCATGAGAAGAGGACATTTTATTCATAGTCGTGTTTTCTATCATTTAAGTCAACATGCACATAGAGTAAGCATTGTAAGTCCATTTAATATCATATATACCAAACATGTAGATTACCTAAGAAATACTATTACAGTGGCAAAGTTAGAATCCCAAAACCTATCCAAAGCTGAGTATCACAATTCGCAACTCACTTCATACTTGCAACATATTCTCATATTTCATGATGACATGCTTAATACATCAATACTTCTCATATCTTATCAAAATAATTATAATCATAATCATAAAAGAACACTACTAGAACCATCTCGTAGGATCCCATATGTGCAATGTGTAAGAGAAGTCGCATACCCTCCCTCACACTATGTAGTAGCCTGTAAGACAACCCTAAAAAGAGTTCACATACTAATTTGTTCATCAAATTTTTAAATTAGGAAAAGGAGTGCAATAACCGACACGATACCATGTGAGATACATGGAATCCGTGTTCTAGTCCCACACCAAATGAGAGGGTAAACACATGCCTAAGGTGCAACCTTTTATTCAGAGCTATCTCGGTGGATTCACTAATCTATATGTCCTATAAGGTCACATAGTTAAAGGTCAATGATATTTCTACTAGGAACCCTAACTTACTAGTTTGGACGTCCCCATCTCATGAGACAACACATAACTTGGGAATTCGGACTTACTAAACGTGAGAAAGCCCATGTGGGAGGCAGAACTTACTAAACATGAGACCTTCTTCTTATTAACATGAATTCACTCCATTTCAATGCTGAGCATTAATTCCCTTCTTATAACCATCTTCATCATCTAATAAGTTTGCACTTACCGTAAATAGGCCCTTATGCAAACATCTTACCATACTAGCTCATACATAATAACAAGTGATTAAACCTTTCACTTAACTTTTTATTATAGTAATGAGAAGATACATTCAATCATATAAGAATCATACCATAACAAGATTACATACTTCATAGTGAATTCACAGGGTCTGGGTTAAGGATGGGGGATACTACTCATTAACATCAGCATAACGCATTAGAAATACAAGCATCACTATCTAAGTAACATATCTAACATAATCGAACCCCAAAAAGAATCCAACTTCCTACCTCTTTGCCATTTTCATGATCCTTCGTACTTCCGTTATCCAAAAACACAAAATAAACACATAATAAAGGAAAATTCAAGGAGTAACACATGGTTAATATAAATCTACATAATCGACAAACTTATCATCCTGCTTAATTACAATGGAAATTTAAAGGTTCATGAGTTTGGGAGAAGATTATGGGATCAAAGGGATTGTAAAGTAAATATCAACAATTAGCCATAATTCCATAATAAAACAAACAATTAAAGATCGTAATTCATCAAAAGTGAACAATGATTTTGTTTTGAAAAGAGAATCCATGTCTAGATTGAAACCCTAGACTTGATATGGTCTGAAACTATAGTTGAAGGAGCCTCTTGGGGTAAGAATGTCAATTGTAAAAGAAAACTTACTTTAGTTATGATGTTTTCACGAATTTTGAGTGAAATACTTTGTGAATTCGATGAAGATTTGGAGAAAGTTCGTGTCATAAGTGATAGGTTGAAAACATTCACTCACTTTAATCCCGTTAAGTCTACTTATGCGATAGAAGATTATGCAAGGATCTACATTGATGTGATTGTGAGTCTTCATGGGATCCCATTGTCCATCATATAGGATAGAGTTTCTAAGTTCACTTCTGTAACGACCTATTTAGTTGTTTGAGCAGCAGATTTTATTTCGGGAAAAACTGGCTGAGACGACAGATCCCACGACGGACCGTCATGGGCACGACGGACAGTCGAGGAGGTCTTGTTCCAAAACACATAGAATTCTGAAATTTGGATACTGAAATCGACTCTCTGAACTACGTGACGGAATGGCAGGACGGGCCGTCACAGGCGTGACGGGCCGTCACAGGCGTGACGGGCCGTCACAGATCCTTTAGTAAATTTCAGTCTCTAAACTCTATGACGACTCAGCAGGACGGACCGTTGCATGCACGACGGCCCGTCACAGGCTGCGTAATCCCAGGCTGGGTCGGATTTCTTTAAATATTTTAAGGGACGTTTTGGACTATTCCTGCTATAATTATAAATTTAGTGGGTGAATATTAATAATCCAATTTCTTGAGGGTTAAAGGAGATAACCTTGAATTAATTAATGGGTTAAATTCATCATCTTTCATACTTAATGATATGCTAATTAGGGTAAAAGAAAAAGGGTTTGAATAAGAAAAAGAAAAGAATAGAAAGAGAGGGAGAATCGATCAAGAGAGAGAGGAACGAAGAGGATAACAAAGCTTTGGGGAAATTGCTTGCTTGATCACGAATCTTCGGTGTAGGTAGGTTATGGTTTTATACTATTCGTAGTTAAATCTTAATAGTGAATGATATGTGTTGGGTTGTATTGTAAAGTTTTCTATATGCTTAATTGTATGCTTGCATGAATGTGATTATATAATTGTGATGAAATAAGCATGATGAAGCTATTGAATCCCAAATCTTGAAAACCCCTTGTTAATGATGATGCCTTGGTATAAAAGAAGGCTTGATGAATTAATAGAATGAGATTAGAGGAGTGGGTGTCACGAACCGACACGTAGAATTAGGGGATCGGGTGTCACAAACCGACACATAGAATTAGGGAATCGGGTGTTATGAACCGACACGTAGAATTAGGGGATCGGGTGTCACGAATCGACTTGTAGAATTAGGGGATAGGGTGTCACAAACTGACACGTAGAATTAGGGGATCGGGTGTCACGAACTGACACGTAAAATTAGGGGATCGGGTGTCACGAACCGACAAGTAGAACTAGGGGATCAGAGTGTCACTTTCTAACACATAGTAGTAGGGGAGCGGAGTGTCACGTTCCGACACAAGAGTAAAGGTAATGAATCTTGAAAGATGTTAATATACTCAATCTAATGAACCTAATTCCCAAATGAGTATGATATGGAGGCTTGAGTCCTCATGAGTGTACTTGACGATTATTTATCAAAGATTCTTGTACATGTTGTTGCTACAGATTGAGTATTGTAGTTGATTAATGATATCATCTGATATATATATTGTTTTCTATTTTGAGTTGGCTGATGATATCTACTCAATACTCGTGTTTTGTACTGACCCCTACTTGTATGTTTCTTTCCTAGTTATTTGTGGAGTGCAACAAACGTGCCGTCGTCTTCAGCTTAACCGCAACTCTAGCCAGTCTTCGTTACATCGGATTTCAGGGTGAGCTAACGCTTCTAGCTTGGACTGGATCTTCTTCTTCATGTCTTGATGCCTTGAAGTTCAGGCATGGACTAGCTTTTTATGTATTTTAGCTTCTTAGATACTCTTTGATTAGTAATTTGAGGATAGATGTTCTTGTATTGATGACTTCCAGATTTTGGGAATAATAAATGTTTGAGTTTTTTGAAGTTATTTGATTTATTTTGTTAATGAGTTTTTAAGTCTTCCGCAATGTATTTAGTTCATTATGTTTGAAATGATGGGGTTTAGACTGGTTGTTTTGCTCACATATGAGGATAAATGTGTGTGCCAGTCACAACTCGATTTGGGTCGTGACAAACTTTGTATCAGAGCATTAGGTTCATTGGTCTCATCACAGAAAAACGAGTCTAGTAGAGCAAAAACTAGAGAAAAAACTGCGCCAACACCAGCACCGGCGGGACAAGGTGCGTCTGAGCCAGCTACTGGGGTTGTAGCTCGAGGAAGAGTAACGGCAAGAGGCCGTGGTAGAGGCCGTGGGATGACGTCCTCTAGAGGAAGAGAACGAGCACCCAGCCCATCTGATACTAGGGCGGTGACTCCTCCACCGGCTGAGGAAGTGGTAAGAGAGGGTGTGGAAGGGGAGGATGAATAAGTACATAATGAGGGATTGCCTCCCCAACCTACCCAAGAGATAATCAATAAGGTTCTTGCTTATCTTAGCGGGTTATCTGATGAGGGCCAGACACCTCCAGTGTTTTCTGCACCAACACCTCAGGTTGCGGAGGTACAACATGCAGCTACTGTGGCTCCCCGCATGGATGCCTCATTCGAAATAGGCATGTTTCCTCGTCTGACTACGGGGCCTATAATGACAAATGATCAACATGAACTTTTCAGTAAGTTCTTGAAATTAAAACCTCCAGTTTTCAAGGGTGCTGAGTCTGAAGGTGCCTATGATTTTCTGGTTGACTGTCATGAGCTACTACACAAGATGGGTATAGTAGAATGGTTTGGTGTTGAGTTTGTGACTTATCTGTTTCAAGGAAATGCAAAAATGTGGTGGAGGTCACATGTTGAGTGTCAACCAACAGTGGCACCACCTATGACTTGGGCATCATTCTCTAGCTTGTTTATGGAGAAGTATATCCCCCGGACTTTGAGGGATAGGAAAAGAGATGAGTTTTTGAGCCTAGAGCAAGGTAGGATGTCAGTTACTGCATATGAGGCTAAGTTTCTTGCATTATCCCGGTATGCCACCCAACTTTGTTTTAGTCCACAAGAGCGGATTCACCGTTTTGTGAAGGGGTTGAGGTCAGAACTGCGGATTATAGCCTTACAGGTAGCGGCTACGGCAAAATCCTTTCATGAAATGGTAGACTTCATGATAGAGGTGGAAGGAGTGAAGCTAGATGACATCACCATGGCATCGACATCAAAAAGGTTTAGAAAGGGAGGTGATTTTAATGGCTCTTACTCTAGAGGACAAGGTACAGGAGGTTACACAGTCCGACCAATTCAGTCTTCACTACATGCTGTAGTTGGGGGTCCACCTCAGACCAGTCAATACTTCTCTGAGAGACCTATGCTTGACTCCAGAGACTGTTATGGATGTGGGGAGACTGGACATATTAGGAGGAATTGTCCAAAACAGAGTTATAGACCCCCAATAGCTAGAGGTAGAGGTGGTCATGGTAGAGGCCGTTACTCTGGAGGACGTGGTGGCCAAGGTAATGGTGGTCATCAAAACGGCCGTGGTGACGGACAAATGGAAACTACTGCAGCGCAACATGGTAGGGGCAACGGGCAAGCAGGTGATAGGGCCCATTGTTATGCTTTCCCTGGGCGGTCGGAAGTGGAGACATCAGATGTTGTTATCACAGGTAATCTTTTGGTTTGTGATTGTATAGCTTCTGTATTATTTGACCCTGGCTCTATATTTTCATATGTATCTTCCGCATTTGCTAATGGTCTTAATTTACATTGTGAATTGCTTGACATACCTATTCGTGTGTCTACTCCGGTGGGTGAGTCTGTGATAGTTGAAAAAGTATATAGGTCTTGTTTGGTGACTTTTGTGGGGAGCAATACTTATGTAGACATGGTTATCTTAGAAGTGGTTGATTTTGATGTAATTCTGTGTATGACTTGGCTTTCTCCGAATTTTGCGATCTTGGATTGCAATGCTAAAACTGTGACATTAGCCAAGCCTGGGACAGATCCGTTAGTGTGGGAGGGTGACTACACTTCCAATCCGGTATGTATAATCTGCTTTCTTCGTTCTAAGAAAATGGTTAGTAAGGATTGTTTAGCGTTCTTGGCACATCTCAGGGATGATACTACCCAAGTACCTCAAATTGAGTCGGTCTCGATAGTTCGTGAGTTTTTAGATATGTTTCCCGCAGACCTTCCGGGTATGCCACCCGATAGAAATATTGACTTCTGCATTGATCTTGAACCGGGTACTCGCCCCATTTCTATACCCCCATTATAGAATGGCTCCCGCGGAGTTAAGAGAGTTAAAGGCCCAACATCAAGAGTTGTTAAGTAAAGGTTTCATTAGACCAAGTGAATCCCCTTGGGGTGCTCCGGTGTTATTTGTGAAGAAGAAGGATGGATGTTTTCGGATGTGCATAGACTACAGACAACTGAATAAGGTAACGGTTAAGAACAAGTATCCTCTTCCTCGCATTGATGATTTGTTCGATCAGTTATAAGGCGCTTGTACCTTCTCAAAAATGCACTTGAGATCTGGTTATCATCAATTTAAATAAAATACGGGCAGCAGATGTGCCCAAGACTGCTCTTCGGACCAGGTATGGGCCTTATGAGTACTTAGTAATGTCTTTTAGGCTTACGAATTCCCCTGCTGCTTTCATGAGCTTGATGAATTGGATTTTTAATCCATATCTGGATCTATTTGTGATCGTTTTTATTGATGATATATTGGTATACTCAAAGAGCAAGAAGGAACATGAGGAGAACTTGAGAATTGTATTGGAAATGTTCAGGGAGAAAAAGATTTATGCCAAATTCTCCATGTGTGAGTTTTGGCTAGATGCAGTGTCCTTCTTGGGGCATGTGGTTTCTAAGGATGGGGTGATGGTGGATCCTTCTAAGATTGAGACAGTGAAGAATTGGGTAAGACCTACTAATGTGTCAGAAATAAGGAGCTTTGTTGGTTTAGCTAGCTATTACCGTCGATTTGTCAAGGGATTCTCTTCCATTGCTTCCCAATTGACGAACTTGACTAAGCAGAATGTTCCATTTGTATGGTCGGATGAATGTGAAGAAAGCTTCCAGAAGCTCAAGACTTTGTTGACTACCGCACCAATCCTTACCTTGCCAGTGGAAGGTAAGAATTTCATTCTCTATTGTGATGCATCCTATTCTGGATTGGGTGCGGTGCTAATGCAAGAGAAGAATGTAATTGCTTATGCTTCAAGGCAATTAAAGGTGCACGAACGTAATTATCCGACCCATGATTTGGAGTTGGCTGTGGTAGTGTTTACATTAAAGCAATGGAGGCACTATCTATATGGAGTTGAGTGTGAAGTCTACACGGATCATCGTAGCCTACAATATGTCTTTACTTAGAGAGATTTGAACTTGAGACAGAGGAGATGGATGGAACTACTTGATGTTACCATCTTGTATCACCCAGGAAAGGCTAATGTTGTGGCAGACGCCTTAAGTAGAAAGGCAGGGAGTATGGGAAGTCTAGCTCACTAACAAGTTTCTAGACGTCCATTGGCTAGAGAGGTTCAAACTCTGGCTAACGACTTCATGAGGTTAGAAGTAAATGAGAAGGGAGTATTGTTGGATAGGGTGGAGGCGAGATCCTCTTTTCTTGACAAAATCAAGGGAAAAGAGTTTGATTATGAGAAACTAAGCCGAATTCGGGATATGGTGTTGCGAGGAGAGGCTAAAGAAGCAATAACGGATGAGGAATGTGTTTTGAGGATTAAGGGAAGGGTATGTGTGCCCCGTGTTGATGATTTGATCCACACTATTCTTAAGGAGGCTCATAGTTCCGAATATTCTATACATCCTGGTGCAACCAAGATGTACCGTGACCTAAAGTAACATTTTTGGTGGAGTAGAATGAAGCGTGACATTGTGGAGTTTGTTGCCAAATGTCCAAAATGTCAGCAAGTAAAGTATGAACACCAGAGGCCCGGAGGAACACTTCAAAGAATGCCCATTCCTCAATGGAAGTGGGAGAGAATTGCAATGGACTTCGTGGTTGGTCTTCCAAAGACATTGGGGAAGTTTGACTCTATTTGGGTAATTGTGGATACATTAACTAAGTCTGCTCATTTCATTCTGGTCAAGGTGACTTATAATGCAGAGAAGTTAGCCAGGCTCTACATCTCAGAAATTGTTCGATTGCATGGAGTTCCACTTTCCATCATATCAGATAGAGGCACGTAGTTTACTTCTATGTTTTGGAGAACATTGCATACTGAATTAGGTACTAGGTTGGACCTTAGTACTGCATTTTACCCTCAGACCGATGGTCTGTCTGAGCGAACAATTCAAGTGTTGGAGGATATGCATCGTGCATGTGTGATAGAATTTGGAGGACATTGGAATAACTTCTTACCCTTAGCAGAGTTCTCATACAACAATAGCTATCACTCAAGTATGGATATGGCTCCTTTTGAAGCATTGTATGGGAGGATATGTAGGTCTCCCATTGGTTGGTATGATACATTTGAGGTTAGACCTTGGGGTACTGATCTTTTGAGGGATTCATTAGAGAAAGTGAAATCTATTCAAGAAGAACTTTTAGCCGCGCAAAGTAGGCAAAAGGAATATGCAGATCGAAAGGTTAGAGACTTGGAGTTCATGGAGGGTGAGCAAGTCTTGCTGAAGGTTTCGCCCATGAAAGGGTTGATGTGGTTTGGAAAAAGAGGTAAGCTAAGCCCAAGGTATATTGGACCATTTGAAGTAGTTAAGCGAGTAGGGGACATGGCTTATAAATTAGCCTTGCCCCCAGGACTGTCAGGAGTGCATCCAGTATTTCATGTTTCTATGTTGAAAAGATACCATGGGGATGGAAACTACATGATCCGTTGGGATTCTGTTTTGTTTGATGAGAATTTGTCCTATGAGGAGGAACCTGTTGCTATATTAGATAGAGAAGTCCGCAAGCTGTGGTCAAGGGATATTGTATCCATCAAAGTTCAATGGAAGAATCGACCAGTCGAAGAAGCCACTTGGGAGAAGGAGGCTGATATGCGAGAAAGATACCCACACCTGTTTACAGATTCAGGTACTCCTTTTTGCCCTTGTTTTTCTTCTTGTGATCGTTCGGGGATGAACGATGGGTAAATTGGTATCTATTATAACGACATGTTTAGTCGTTTGAGCAGCTGATTTTATTTCTGGATAAACTGGTTGAGACGACGGATCCTATGACGGACCGTCATGGGCACATTGGACAGTCGAGGAGGTCTCGTTCCAAAACACTTAGAATTTTGAAATTTGGGTACTAAAATCGACTCTCTGAACTTCGTGACGGAATGGAAGGACGGACCGTCACAGGCGTGACGGGCCGTCACAGATCCTTTAGTAAATTTCAGTCTCTAAACTCTGTGATGACTCAGCAAGATGGACCGTCGCAGGCACGACGGCCCGTCACAGGCTGCGTAATCCCGGGCTGGGTCGGATTTCATTAAATGTTTTAAGGGACGTTTTGGACTATTCCTGCTATAATTATAAATTTACTGGGTGAATATTAATAATCCAATTTCTTGAGCGTTAAAGGAGATAACTTTGAATTAATTAATGGGTTAAATGCATTGTCTTTCATACTTAATTATATGCTAATTAGGGTAAAAGAAAGAGGGTTTGAATAAGAAAAAGAAAGGAACAGAAAGAGAGGGAGAATCGATCAAGAGAGAGAGGAACGAAGAGGGTAACAAAGCTTTGGGGAAATTGCTTGCTTGATCACAAATGTTCGGTGGTGGTAGGTTATGGTTTTTATGCTATTCGTAGTTAACTCTTAGTAGCGAATGATATGTGTTGGGTTGTATTTTAAAGTTTTCTATATGCTTAATTGTATGCTTGCATGAATGTGATTATATAATTGTGATGAAATAAGCATGATGAAGCTATTGAATCCCAAATCTTGAAAACCCCTTGTTAATGATGATGCCTTGGTATAAAAGGAGGCTTGATGAATTAATAGAATGAGATTAGTGGAGTGGGTGTCACGAACCGACACGTAGAATTAGGGGTTCGGGTGTCACGAACCGACACATAGAATTAGGGGATCGGGTGTCATGAACCGACACGTAGAATTAAGGGATCGGGTGTTACGAACCGACACGTAGAATTAGAGGATCGGGTGTCACGAATCAACATGTAGAACTAGGGGATCGGAGTGTCACGTTTCGACATATAGTAGTAGGGGAGCGGAGTGTCACGTACCGACACAAGAATAAAGGTGATGAATCTTGAGAGATGTTAATATACTCAATCTAATGAACCTAATTTCCAAATGAGTATTATATGGAGGCTTCAGTCCTCATGAGTGTACTTGACGATTATTTATCAAAGATTCTTGTACATGTTGTTGCTACAGATTGAGTATTGTAGTTGATTTATGATGTGATCTGATATATATATTGTTTTCTATTTTGAGTTGGCCGATGATATCTACTCAGTACCCGTGTTTTGAACTGACCCCTACTTGTATGTTTCTTTCCTTGTTATTTATGGAGTGCAGCAAACGTGTCGTCGTCTTCAACTGAACCGCAACTCTAGCCAGTCTTCATTACATCGGATTTCAGGGTGAGCTAACGCTTCTAGCTTGGAATGGATCTTCTTCTTCATGTCTTGATTCCTTGAAGTTCCGTCTTGGACAAGCTTTTTATGTATTTTAGCTTCTTAGATACTCTTAGATTAGTAATTTGAGGATAGATGTTCTTGTGATGATGATTTCAAGATTTTGGGAATAATAAAGGTTTGAGATTTTAGAAGTTATTTGATTTATTTTGTTAATGGGTTTTTAAGTCTTCCGCCATGTATTTAGTTCATTATGTTTGAAATGATGGGGTTTAGACTGGTTGGTTCGCTCACATACAAGGATATATGTGGGTGCCAGTCACGGCTCAATTTGGGTCGTGACAACTTCTGTATTTGAAGGTATTTTCAAAAACGTTTGGGTATTAGAGTGAAGCTTAAAACTTCTTTTAATCCCTAAATGTATAGGCAAGCAGAGCATACTATTTAAAACCTATATATATACTAATATCTTGTATTATAGACTTCAAAGAGAGTTGGGACAATCAGTTGTCGTTGATTGAGTTCTCCTATAATACTGGCTACCATACGAGTATTTCCATGGTTCCATTTGAAGCATTTTATGCTAGGCGATGTAAGTCTTCGGTTGGGTGGTTTGAGGTTGGTGAGTCTTCAATCCTTTGTTGCAAAATCGTTTATGAAGATTTAGAGAAATTTCGTGTAATAAGGGATAGGTTGAAAAGAACCTATAGTCGGCAAAAGTCCTGTGATAATAATAGTTGAAGAGTGTTTAATTTGAAGGGGTGATAAGGTGTAGTTGAAGACCTAACCTATGAAAGTGTGATAAAATTCGACAAAAAGGGGAAATTAAGTCCCTCATATGTGGGTCCCTATGAGTTTTTTCAAAGGGTCGGAAAGGTTTCATATGAATTGAGACTGCCTAGTGAACTACCTTCTGTTCATTCGGCATTCCATGTATTCATGCTAACGAAGTTTATTGGTGATCTCATGTCCATACTTACTATTGAATGGTAAGGTATGGATAATAGTATTTCCTATGAAGAGATTTCAATCGATATCCTTCATAGACAACTTAAGAAGTTGAGGAACAAGAAGGTGGCCTTAGTAAAGGTGTTATAGAGAAACCAACTAGTTGAAGGGGCAACATGGTAGTCCAAGTCTGACATGAAGTCCCGTTATCCTCATGTTTTTCCTAACTAATGTTAGTTATTTCTATTTATGATGAAAACAATTAGTAAATTAAAATTTGACTTGTTTTACAAAATATGTACATATATGATAAAAAGGGCTTATGCTAAAATGAGTTTCATGCCAAAATGCTCTTTTTGTTTGATTTGCACTTATTTAGACATTTGGTGTATTGTTTCCTTTGATAATTAGCATTGATCGTGTTAATATCATGTAAGAAAGTTTGGCATAAATGTCTTGATGATAATGTTGAGCTCATGTTAATTTTGAGAAGGAAATTCCTCATGTTATGTTGTTGACCTCGTATGTATATTAAATTGTGATTTCAGTTTCTATGTGTAAATGCGATGTTGTTATGTAGGTTTGAATTGTGATACATTTTATAATGTGGTTTTGTTAGTTTGTTTTTTAGTCTTGAGTCATTCTCTCCCTATATTAGTGTCATTTGGGGACGAATGTTCCTAAGGGGGCATAATGTAACATTATGGAAGTCCAAGACCTAAGATAGAGCCAGCATGTTGAACAAAGACATAGAACACAATCTTAAGACCGAAAATTATGTTTATAAATCATTAAGTTTTTGATTTAAAACAGTAAGAAATGTCCATGATGTCCGGAGAATTGTAAAATAGAGGTTAGTGTGCCCTGGCATGTTTCATGGGTTCTTAAAAGTCGGATTTTAATAAAAAATTTTGGGAAGGGTGTTAAATACATAGTTTTTTAGGGTCAAAGTATCTGGGTACATGTCCCCAAGGATCACCCCGAGGGTCCTTGTGGAGGACCCTTCCAAAATGACCAAAAGTTGTCAAATGACAGTGGTTACCTACGAGACCAATCGACGAGCCGTTGGGTGATCAACGAGTCGTCGATGATTTCATTGGTAAAGCCTTAGCCAATTTCAAGAATTGGCCGAAAACCAGATCTCTGATACAAACTTCGGATGTTCAGTAAGGTGGCATAGACTGACCTACAGACCATAGGTCGATGTCTCATAGGTTTGACCCGGTATTCACTATTATGTTTTGAGTTGAGTCTTTTAATTAGTTAGTTGCTTAGGTGTGTAATTAATTATTATGGGTGCCTAATAATGTTACTTAAGGGACTATATAAAGGCCTACCACTAATTAAACTAACGTAACACACTTCAATTAGCAAACTCAAAATCTTTTTTTGTCTCTCTACTTTCTCTCTCTAATCCCCAAGACTCCATTGATGATGAATTCGAAGTCACAAGGTCTACAAGATTAAACTTTCTCTCGATCAATCTTCAATAGTATATAAGGTATGTAATATCTTTTCCTTTTACATTATTTTCCCCAAAGGGATCTTCAAGTATGATATCCAAAAGATAAGAAAACATGTGTTCATTCCTAATCCGAAATTGATCTTTCAAATTGTATTTTTCTTGGTTTATTATGATTATTATGGATAAAATATGATTTCTTATTGGTGAATTATCGTATTTCTTCATATTAGGCCTAATTCTATATAAGAGAACATGAAATGACCCTATTTCCTAACCCTTGGTTATGAATTTATGTTGAATTGAGTAGCGATGATGCAATAGACTCAGTTCTTGTGTTATTTACAACAATATTAAGGTATTAAGTCTATTAATTGGTGAATATGATTGGTTAATTATAAGACCATTGAAGAATGCTTGTGAAGGTTATTGGTAGTACCTATGATCTTGAAACTTTCAATTGTGAAAAATTGTACTTGATGATGATGTTAACATGAAGTATTAATTGTGAATAGATTAGATTATATGCATTGTTATATTATTATTACGGTATTATGATATAATGTTTATTGTGCATCAATTGTGTACCTTACCATTACATGATGATAATTATATGTTAATCTCACATATGGGGGTTGTATTGAAAGGAAGTTCTTATACAATTCTAAATGAGCTAATCATTATGATATACAAGGGGTTAGTATCATATAGCCAAAACTAAGCTATGATGATTAATAAAGCCTTAACTACATTTCAAAAACGGACTTTAGCTTAGTACCCAGTGGACTAGTTATGAGAGGTGTCCCTTTCCTATGTGGGAAGCTGTAAGACTCTGGAAGTTCCATGACTTAGACTTGAGATTAACCTTTTAAATAATGGTTAAAATTCTTTTTTGAGGACTATATTAATTTATTAAACTCAATTTAAAAAAATAGAGACTAAACAAGAAAGAAATACCTTTATGTCCGTATACTAGATAAATTAAACTAATTGACGTCCCTATGTTTGATGAAGGTTTGGGACTTTCAAATGAAGTTAGAAACTTGTAAAAATACTTTAAATAGGTAAATTTTAATAAAAAGGGCCCAAAATATCAGTAACGACTCCCGAAGGACCACTCGAGGGGTCCTTGAGGAGGACCCGAACATTGGCGAGCAAGCTGCCAAAGAAGCTTGCAGAAGCCATGATTTTCAAAAACATCGCGTCGCTCATCCAACACAAGAAAGGAAAAAAGTTTCCTCGTGACGTGGGTCCTCCACAAGGTCCACTGCCTCAACTCGAATTTTCAAAATAAATGTGAAATTTCACCCACGACACGCAACAACTTTCTAGATTCGTCCACATCGTGTTTAAGTCAATAAAACTTCACAAAAGACCCATTTAAGTGAGAGGTATTTTGGGTATTTTAAGGGAAAGTTTATAATGGTTTGAGATCAGTTTTAAATCGCTTTCACTCACTCAAAATTGAATTAAGAAATCCCTCTCATCTCACTAAAAACTCTCTCTTATTCAACCATCATTGAAGAACAACAAAAGCTTGAGGAAGAAGTCAAAGAATAAAAGGTTAATATCAAAATTCCAGAATAATCATTAATAAGGCATGGGTTCTTCACGCTTGAGATTCCTTTACCCAAAAGTTACTTTCAAACACGATTTATAAAAATACAATTCTTATGGTTTTTACTATACAAACGAGTTTTCTTCTAAACTTGAGATTTGTGACTAATGATGAAAACCTATCATTCTCTATGGTTAATTAAGTATGTATTTATTGGTTAATTGATATGTAATGGTGGTTTTTCGTGTGAATCATGTTTCTTCTCTAAATAATGGATTTTGTTCATGTTATATCTACCAGTTAATGTCATGTAAATGTTGGGGATGGAACTATAACTTGAATAAACTCTTAAATGATCCCTTTCCCTTAATCCTAACTTTGAATTGCTCTTGTACATTACTAGGATTGTTGGGGTTGGATATGTTATTGTGAAATTCACTATCTTATTAAATGATTTTGATTAATTGAATGTAAGTTCTTGAGGAAAATTCTTTGAACAAAAATAGGTAAGAATTCTAAAGTCATGATTTCTCTATTATATTGATGTTGGCCAATAAATTAATGTATCTATTAAATTGAATTATGGATGATGTTTCTATGCATATATGTTGGTCTATGAATATGCTAATTGGGGGATTATGGTAAGGATTTGATGATGCAAGTTGATGATGTTTATCTTGTTGCCTTACACACTATGATTATAATAGGTTAATCTCACAAATGAAGTTCTCATGAAAGGAAATTCTCATCTAAACCTAAAGAGCTTATGATCATGTTTATATGAGGAGTTTATCTCCTATTGACTATGATGAGTGTTATGATTAATGATGACTTAAAGGTTATTCAAAAAAGGACTTTAGCTTAGCAGCGATCTACTAGATATGAGAAGTCTCCCTTCCTAGTTTGAAGGTAGGTTTACAATACAATCTTATGATATAGAGGATGCTATGTAATGTTGAACTTGGGTCTCAAATATACTTCCCAGTTCTTGAACTATGTTTCCCCCATAGGACTACTAGCTACTGGATCCACCTAGAATATTATGTTCATGTTTTAGTTCTACCTTGACAAGTAGACCATCTTCTTTCGGTCTGGGGTTTCATGACACCGAATTCCATGTTTAGCTCGCATGATCTAATTTTGATTCAGGATATTTTTCCCTCTAGTAAAATGAAGGACAAGTAAATTAATATTGAATAGGGTGACTTGAGAAGTTTATTTAGTACGGGTAGGGGTATGTGTGTAACGCCCCTAAAAATGAGCTAGATGAATCAAGAGACTAACACTTGTTTCATGGGGTTTTAAAATCCTTAATCTGTTGATAGTAATTTTTATAGGAATTATATAGTTGTTGAAAGAGTTTGGAGCTCAAATGTCCAAGAACGTCTAATACGTCAGGAAACTAGTCGATGTCCAACTAGTGTGTCGTTGTATTTTGTAATGTAGTTTTGCGGGATGATTTGAAGGTGAAATTGAGTATCGATGGTTCCTACACATAGCGTGACATGCAAACGGTCGAAACGTCTAGGAAAAACAGCCCGGGACCAGACAAAGGGTCCTTGAGGAAGACCCAAACATGGGCAAAATTGAATCTTCAAGCAGTCAAGATTTGGAGGCTGCTGTGCGACACGCAGCCAACAAAGAATGGGCAAAATATTTTCCCTGAAACATGGGCTTTCACGAACCATTCTTTGTATGAATTTCCAGAAACTAGATTTGAAAATGCCTCCGCGACGCGCTGCAAGTTCCCAGATTTTGTTGCGTCATTTTTAAGTCAAATTTGAATTAGTTAGAATGTCTAATAAGTGCAGGATTATTTTGGGTAA